>NW_005871053.1:11986019-12122832 GCF_000147115.1 Myotis lucifugus
ATGAATGGGGCGCGTCTGCGCGCCCAGAGTTTTGAGAGCTGGAATGGGGGAAAAGTTTCTGGTTGAGCGTCTTTAACTTCTCTCAAGTTGTCGGACAGTTTACGTTTTTACAGATACAGAGGCAGAGAAAGAGAGGGATAGAATAAAAACAGTAAGAGGGGAAGAGGAGAGAGAAGACAAGCAAGTAGAGAAGATAATGGGGAGGAGAGAGAGAGCTTGAAGATGAGGGAGAGGGAAAGAGGGAGAAGGAGGGAGAGAGAGAGAGAGAGAGAGAGAGAGAGAGAGAGAGAGAGAGAGAGAGAGAGAACACACACCAGGGATGAATGGGAAGGGCGAGGAGGAGGCTGGGGAACCCGCGAGCTCTCTCCTTGGCTTTGCGTTGCTAGGTAGCAGCCAGGAGCCGCGTGTGACCGACCACCAGACAGACAGCGGACGCTGTTGCCTCCACGGGAACTAATCTGTCTGTGGGGATGCGAGAGACCCCTCTCCCCATTTCCCCTCATGTTCCTTCTCGTTGGACAACTTAATTGCCCTACAATGAAAATGAAACCCCTATTGTTGTAGGATTAGCCAAAGCAATAAATTGATTTTCCTGGATCACGTACTGGGGGTTGACCGATGGGGAGTGTGGAAGCCCCCATTTATGGTGGAGAGGGGGGGCTTGTGGATGGGCCATGACATGTATTCAAATGGTTAATCTGCTCCCCCTCCCCTCACTTCTTAGCGTAAGCTCCTTAGAGAGAATCAACTAAGTAATTATACAGCAACTCCTAGCAGTGCCCGTTTCAGACTTCCTGGGAAGAAGACTGGAAAGGCGAGCAAATCCCACCGGTCTTGTAAAAATCTTTGGAAAGGGAGGAGAGGCAGGAGGAGACTGTTAATAATTCTTACTTTGAACACAGGGAGGATTTATTATTATTGTAGAGGGATTGCACCCTCTCGGAGGCACTTAGGGTTATATAGATCCCATGTCCTAAATATAGTACTTATTATATATACTACTGTATCCAGTAGTTCCATTTCTTTCATTTGTGACAGATTTCTTTGTCTCTGAATTTTGGCTGCTTCACTGTGTTTGTTTCTATGTACTAGATAGAGCTTCTCTATGTCTCCTGGAAGAGTGGCCTTGTGTATTAGGTGTCCTGTAGGGCCCAGTGGCTCAGCCTCCCCAGTCATCTGAGCTGGGCACTCTAGGTGCACCTCTGTGTGTTGTTATAGTTGAGTCTTGATTGCTGTTGGCATCACTGGGAGGAATTGACCTCCAGGCCAATTGGCTGTGGGGACCAGCTGCAACTACAGTGGAAAAGCAGCTGTGCAGGAGACACCCCTATAGAGCAGGACTTGCTTCAGTGGGGCTTTAGTGCTCACTGAGTCTGCCCCTTGAGTGGGTCGCTGGTGGATGTGTAGAGTTGTAATCTGGTATGGTCTGAGGCTGTCTGCTTGGTGAATCTCCTTAAAAAAAAATTGAATGAGTCACCTGTCCCAGGCCTAAGAGGAAAACTATGATAGATTAATGCAGCCATGCATCATGTGCTCTTAGCTTGGTCCAGAACTTATACTGTGACAATGCTCCAACTCTCAAAGACTACACTTCCAGATCCACTTTTCAAAATCTTTGGCCATCAAAGCCAATTTCTGAAGATTTCTGCATTTCATAGTGCAGGCTGCTACACGACTGGTTTTTAGTCTTATTCAAGATAATTATTAGGTCATGGTTAATCATGTCCATGTTCTCTAGGCAGGCACTCTAAGAACATTGAGGTTTAAATCATGTTTAATTAAAAAAATGTATCATCATTTAAAATAATGATGTCAAGAACCTAGACACATTTCCTTTGTGAATAGAAGCACATTATAATGTTGGCTTTGCAGTTTCTGTTAAGTCCTAGTAATTAGAAGAAGGTATGTAGAAATTAGAGGTCCGGTTGGCATGGCACGATGGTTGAGCGTCACCTATGAACCAAGAGGTCATGGTTCGATTCCCGTTCAGGGCACATGCCATGTTTGCAGGCTCATCCCCAATAGGGCGTGTGTAGGAGACAGTCAATCAATGATTCTCATCATTAATGTTTCTATCTCTCCCTCTCCCTTCCTCTCTGAAATTAAAGATATTTTTTTTTAAAAGCTGACAATGGGCTGGACAGTTATCACATTCTGACCAATTGTTATCGCATTCCTCCCCAAAGAAAGCAATATAGTAAGCACCTAATTGTAGATGATTCCCTATAAGAACTATACCATTCCTATATCTTCAAGTTTTTGTTTTTTTTAAAGAAAGTAGAGGCTGCTTACAAAAGTTAATTGAATTGAAAGGAAAAAGATTCTCATGGTTGACTGCATGATATACAACAACTAGAAAGGCACTAATTGTGAAGCTCTGTTCTAATATGGGGAAAATAAGTTTGATGGAGCCTTTGTTGGTATAACTCAAATAGTTGTATCATATCTTATTAACTTTATTATCTTGAGTTTTAAAAAATGTCATCAGTGTGGCATTCCACAACATTTATTAAGTGTCTCTAGTGTGTTAGGGAGTCAGAAGTATAAATACTAGAGAAAGGTTAAGGAGGATGAGAAATGAAAGAGTGGTCTAGATTTCATATTTATATTAAACTGCAACTTTGTATTTAAGATTCTCAGTCATTCACTAGTTTCTAATAAACCTGGTCAGGATTTCACCAACATTAAAAAAGATTTGACATGTAGAATTACACACCTGAAACCTATGTAATTTTATTAACCAATGTTATCCCAGTAAATTTAATTTAAAAAGATTTGACATGTCTCAGCCATAGTTTTGGGCTGCTTCTTTAAAATGATCAGATTGGTAGTTGTTTTGAAAGGAGACATTTCTTTGATGCTGTATATGTTCTATAAGGGCCTGTGCAAATGTTTCCTAAGTGATTTATCAACAATCTCAGCACTGTGGGATGATGGGGGAAGAGTGAGATTTTGGGGTTAGATCTGGGTTTGACTCCTGACTGCCACTTACTACTTTGGAAATTCAGTATAACATATATTTTAACTTTTGACAAGCAGTTGTTTGAATGATGCACTCGTGTATGTTGACATGCTATTTTAGTGGCTACAACAACTTCACATATTAATCTGGACTCATATTTATAAATGACAGAAACCTAAGTTAAAGTAGTTGAAACCAAAAAAGAAGTTTATTGAAATACATAATTGAAAAGATATGGCTATTAGGTGGAACCTTATGTGATTGCTGTGATTCTAGGACCTAGGATCTAGGTTATAAATAGTCAAATATTGGCAATTTCATTTGGCTCAATGTATTATAAAATGCAGGCCCAGCCTATATCATACTGATCTGGTTTCTCTATTTCCTGGTTATGAGATGACTCTGTTTTCAAATGTGTTCCCTCTGGTGTTATAAGATGATTGTTCATGGCTCCTGGAGCCACAGCCTTTCATGTCATGTTCGGTGGAAAGAACAAGAGTTTTTGTCTTAATTATTCTCAGCAAAAGTATTAGTTGCATCTTAGGGGTTCTGCTTAGGTCGTTGGAGAATCAGTCACTCTATCCAGGGGCATGAAGTGTGTCCATGGCTTAGGCTTGGGTCACATGCTTGGTCCCTGAAGTCATGGACTAAGGATGGACCCCAGAGGAAAATTGGGGTAAAGCTACCAAGAGAATGGTAAATAGATATTGGTCTGCAAAAACAACAAGTGTTTAGGTGTGCTCTCCCTCCAGGGAGCACACCGGTGCCATTCCCTCCTCCCTCCCTTTCCCCCACAGGCACCATCCCCTAAGCTCTAAGGGAGCCCATGAGACTTGCAACCAGGGAAGCAATGAGCAGCAGCAGCTCATTCTGGGATAACCCTCTGAACCTGTCTCCAAGGCCCCATTTCCCCCCCTTTTTCTGACTTCCCAGTGAGCTAAGGCAGCCCAGCCCAGCCTAGGCTCTCCTGTTGCTTCTTTTAAGCCCTTCCTTGTTGCACTCTCCTAAGTATATTTTTACTGTGGCCAATAAATTCTTGCTTGCTTTTCTTTTCTTTTTTTAAAAAATATGTATTTTTATTGAGTTCAGAGAGGAAGGGAGAGGGAGAGATAGAAACATTAATGATGAGAGAAAATCATTGATTAGCTGCCTCCTGAGGATTGAGCCTGCATCCCAGGCATGTG
This sequence comes from Myotis lucifugus, assembly GCF_000147115.1. Classification (NCBI taxonomy): domain Eukaryota; kingdom Metazoa; phylum Chordata; class Mammalia; order Chiroptera; family Vespertilionidae; genus Myotis; species Myotis lucifugus. The sequence goes on from NW_005871053.1 coordinate 11,990,166, forward strand.
CTCTGACCGGGAATTGAACTGTGACCTCCTGGTTCATAGGTCGACACTCAACCCCTGAACCATGCTGGCAGGGTTTGCTTGCTTTTCTAAACACAACAACAACAACAACAACAACAACAATAACAACAACAAAAAACAAAGAAAACAAGTGTTTAGAACACCTTAACAGATAAAACAAACATGTTATTTGAATTTTATATAAAGACAGACTTGAAAAGGCTACAGAAATTTTTGAAAAATATATTAAAAAAATTTTTTTTTATTGATTTCAGAGAGGGAGAGAATCAGTGATTGGCTGCCTCCTGCATGCCCCCTACTGGGTGGGGATCGAGCCTGCAACCTGGCATGTGCTCCAACTGGGAATAGAACCTGATATCCTGGTTCATAGGCTGACACTCAACCACTAAGCTACACCAGCCAGGCTAAAATATGTTTTTATTGGTTTTAGAGAGAGAGGAAGGGAGAGGGAGAGAGAGAGGGAGAGGGAGAGGGAGAGGGAGAGGGAGAGAGAAAGAGAGAGAGAGAGAAACATCAGTGTGAGAGAGAAACATGGATCAGTTGATCCAGACCGAACCTGCACCCTAACAGGGAATTGAACCAGTGACCGTTTGGTGCATGAGAGAACACTTAACCAACCTTACACTGAGCAGGGCAAAATTATTGGCAATTAGAAATTACTTAAGAGCAGGCAGTCCTGGTATAGCTCAATAAATTGAAGGGGGAAAAGTATTGGAAACATTAAGGCAAAAGACATGGTGCCTATGTTCATGTGATCAGGTTGCAACTTTAAGTTTATAAGGAAAACAGGATAAAGGAGGAAATCTAGAAGGTTTATTTGTAGCATAAAGGGTTCTTATTTGAAGTAGACCTTTGTGATGGACAGGAAAGTTCTGGAAATTGAGCTGAGAGATCAGAATACAGGAGCTCTTGAATCTATTGTATGATTTCATTTTGTGTGTGAATCCTAGGCCCTTGCTCCTTCTCCTGCATACTCTACTTCACTCCCTTGTTTATATTCCTAATACGTTGTCCCTTTTCCAGGCACTAGACCTCAGCTATGGAGTAGAGAGAAGAGAGAAGGGTTTGGAGACATATTAAGATGCTTCTATGAAGACAAACCCAAGAGTCCCTAGCATTTACCCTAGATATTTTTTCCAAATATGGTAGAACAGGTGTCTTTCACACATTCCAGGATTAATTCAGAAATGCCAAATACATACACTTGTTATTTTGTTTTAATTTAGATCTATTTCTTATAGCATGTGCTGGGAAACTAGAAACATTGTCATTCCAAAGTGAGATGGTTAACTGGTATATTAGAGTATTTCTGACTTAGGACAATGCCAAAGCATAATGCAAGAAAATATAAGTCTCTCCGAGAAAATGTCAGGTTAGACAGTGTGAAGTTTCATGTTGAAACTCCTAAGCTTTTGATCATTAACCCTCAGGTCATGCCTGACCCCTAGGGTTATTGGAAACAGTGAGAAATGAATGGAAGGAGGAAATGTGATTACCATTCTGTTCATTGAAAAGTTAAACTACTGTTACCATGGACACAATGGCTTGTTTATTGTCCAGATTTTGAAATCATTAATCGGCTGCCTCCTGCATGGCCCCTACTGGGGATCAAACCTGCAACCTGGGCATGTGCCCTGACCGTCAATTGAACAGTGACCTTCTGGTTCACTCAACCACTGAATCACACCGGCAGGGCTCCTTCTTTCTACTTTCAATATCTTTTTAGAACATCAGTCAGGTCATGTCACTCCTCTGCTCAAAAACTCAATTGGTTTCTGTCACATACAAATTGGGTTGTCCAGAAATAGACATTGAGATGGAGTTTGGAGTGCAGATGTATGTTAATTAAGATTAATGTTCTTGAAGGAAAAGGGAGGAAGCAGAGATGGGCAGAAGGTGAACTATGACAAGGCCTCAGTCAACATAGTGGGGATCTCTGGAGCAAGAGTTGGCTGTGGGCGTGTTCTGTGTTAGGCCTTCCTTAGTTACTAGATGTGGCCTGTCCTGGGAAGAGCATGAGCTTGAGAAGGTGTCTTTCTACACGGATGTGCACCCCAAAAGAACTGAGTGCCTGTAGAAAGTCCTTAAAGAAGACATTGGGTGTGTTTCCTATAGCTTCCCATCTCATAAAAGGTCACAGTATAAGTCCTTACAGTGGTCCACAGGATCCTAACAAACTGGCCTCCATATTACCTCCCTGACCTTATCGTCACTCACAATGCTCTAGATCAGCGGTTCTCAACCTGTGGGTTGCGACCCCTTTGGCAGTTGAACGACCCTTTCACAGGGGTCACCTAAGACCATCCTGCATATCAGATATTTACATTATGATTCATAACAACATTCATAGCAACATTACAGTTATGAAGTAGCAACAAAAATAATTTTATGTCTTTGGGTCACAACATGAGGAACTGTATTTAAAGGGCCAGAAGGTTGAGAACCACTGCTCTAGATGCAGTGATATCCTTGCTTCCCCCCTCAACATGGTGAGCACCTTAAATGCCTCTATACTTGCTTTCTCTCTTCCTGAGAGCTCTTGCCTCAGATTATGCATTACTTGCTTCTTGCCTTCCATAGGTCACCTTCTCAGTGTGGCCTTCTCTGATTCATTCCTGATTTATATTTTCCATTGCACTTTGCTTATTTATTCACTTTTGTCTTTCAATCCCTAAAATGTAAAGTTCACCATGGCAGGGATTTTTATCCTTTTTATTCATTGCTTTATCCTCAGTGTCCAGAATAGGGCTAAACAAGTACAGGGGTAGGCAAAAGTAAGTACACTGTGCCATTGCAACATTCTTTCGAGTTAATAAAGCCATTGTAATAATCAGAACCTGAATGTTTTTCAAAACTGTAAACCTACTTTTGCCCACCCCGGTATATAAGAAGAATGAATGAATAGATGCCACCAGGAATGCTAAAACTAAGAAGGGGCATTCTTGGTTTATCACCATGTCTCTGGTATTGCTAGCCCTTCATTCCCCCAGGCTCCTGGAGGCTCCATCAAGACCTGATAGAGAAAAAAGAACATTGCAGTCTCTATCAAAACAAGTGGCTTAGCAACGCTGTTTCTCTTCATTTGACTTTCCCCCTTTCCTCTGCCTCACTGCCCCCAACTACTGCTGATTCCCAAGGCATTTGAGAGTAACTGATTCTGTGTCAGTCTTTTTCACTAACATCCCAGACACCTGGTTACCCTGTGAGAATCCCCTGTACACACAGAATGAGTCATTTTGCTATTTTTGGTATAGATTTGTTACAGTAGCTTTTACAAAAAGATAAGTCAAAGTTTTTGGAAGTTATGTTAGTGGACTGTCATTCTGTATTTAAACAGAACACAGAAGAAAGCTGTCTGAAACCATGGCACAGTGAAAACAGCCTTGTTCAGACAAAAAGCCCCCTTTGAAGAGGGGAGTGGTTTCCCCATTCAGGGAGGTGGCATGGACTATGGTGGAAGGAACGTGTCAAGTCAGGGCGTTCATGGACCTTGTTCCTGATGAATGAAGGAAAAATGGGCCTAACTAAAGAGGGCCTGGAACTGCCAAGAAATGCCCAGGGCTGCTTGTCCCCTGGGCACAATCTTTTTCACTTTAGACCCCGTTTTTTCAAGGACTCCATATACAACCATGACCTAAGAGGCCAGAGGCAGATGAATGACTCAGTTATATGCATGTACTGTATAGATAGAGAAGTTGAGGGAATGAGCTAGAATAATGAAGGCTAAATTTTTTTGGAGTGCTTTCTATGTGCCTAACACAGTCCTAAGTGTTTTACAGGTATTATTCATTTACTTGCTTTTTCATTAACAATCAAATTTTCTGAGTAAAGGACCAAGGCAAAGAAAGGTAAGGTAATTGCCCAAAGCCATCCAGTTACTAAGTGGTGGAATCAAGACTTGAACGAACCCAGAGCCCTTCCTTATTTTTCCATGCTATCACTGTGGATAAGTAGGAGCAAGTGGAAGATAATGCCTCTATCAAACAAAGCCTCATTTAGTGAGGCTCATATTATAACAAGGTAACTTCATTTTAGAGGTTGGTTCCTTTGCAACCCAACTCTTGGACATTTTTCTGCTACTTTTGGCAGTTATTCATTCATTCGTTACATATTGATCGAGACCTTTTCATGCTCCAGACATGATGTAATCAGGTACAATAAAGGATAGAGAGATTCCTGTGACATAGGCCTGTCAAAAACAGCGTATCATTTAGAAGAGTACATTTCTATTTTAACTCAGTTTTGCTCCATACTCTTTAGGTACCGACCGAGTCCTGTCTGCTGGCTTTCTCCTATATTATAATTTTATTATTTGGGGATGTCCTCTTCTCTATGATGACATGTTTTAGTTCAAGAGATCCCTCAGTCAGAGTTCTATTCTAACTTCCCATTAAGGATGGCAGAGATTTTTAAAGGTTTCTGTTTAGGTTTTTTTTTTTAATATGTTTTTAGTAATTTCAGAGAGAAGAAGGGAGAGGGACAGAGAGCTAGAAACATCAATGATAATAGAGAATCATCGATCGGCTGCCTCCTTTAGCCCCCTAGTGGGGACCAAGCCCGCAACTTGGCATGTTCCCTGATCAGGAATCAAACTGTGATCTCCTGATTCATGGGTTGACGCTCAACCATTGAGCCACACCGACTGGGCTGGGCTGTTGTTTAGTATTAATGAAAAAATTACCACTAATTTCTCTTATCCAAAGCCCTAGAAGAAAGTAGTCAACAACCAAGTGAGAACTGAGTCTCTTTATGCCTGAGGAGGCTGCTCTTGTAGAGATGGAGAAGGCATTTGCCCATGGGTTGGATGTGCTGAAGGATCTTTTGGGCCCCAAGCAACTCTGATCCTGGTCAAAGATGTCTGCTCTGCCACCATTAAAACCAGTCTTGAAACTCCTGTTAAAATGCAGAAATTTTACCCCAGTAGGTGAAGTGGTTGAGATGGTAATGCACAGTAAATGTTTGCCAGAGAAAGGTTCAGAAAGAATGAGACCCAAAGCTGGTATGTTTTCATGAGGAATGAAAGGAGGGAAGAAGGTACCAGTGGTGAGAAGTAGTCTTAATAGGGAGCCAATTTTATCTTTTAATTATTTTGCCTAAATCAGTTTTTTGGGGGGTGGGGGTGGGAGGGTATTATTGCTTGTGTTTTTTCTTAGGATGGCTTTATGGAGAGTTTCTGTTGTGAATCTGTCAAACGGATCTCAAAGATAGAACTACTTACCTTCTAGTCTGGCTCTTTTCTCTCTAGTTAGCTCAGTTGAAATAGGACTGTTTGAACAAAAGGAGAGATTGACCCTAAACGCTATAAAGTTGTAAGACTCTGTCAATCATTCCTTAGGGATTCATCAGTGCAAGGTAAGATTGAGAGGAGGCTTTTAGATTTAATGTACATGGAAGTTATAATTTTTCTAGACCATAATGACGACTATTGATAGGAAATCCTGTTTTTTCCCCCTAAGTTAGCATGCAATAAAAAAGAATTTGCAAATGAACAAAGTAAAACACACATATTCCAAGCCAATTGCTAAATAGTTAATTTCTATGTACCAAAACTTTGATTTTTTTCCCCAGTTCACTTCTGACATAAAAATTTACTTCTTCCCTAATATTTGGTGCAGTGAGGTGTTGAAAGAATTTGCTAAGTAATCATTGGAAGCTGAGATTCTAGTGAAAAACAAAATGCACGGTTTAAAAATTGAATGTACTAACTGGAAGACAGCAAAAGTTAGATGCTTCTTGCTGTAAATGATTAAACCTGGCAGAGCAGACAAGAGAAAACATGGGACCTGAGCTAAGTAGGGCTTGAGCTAAGAAGGATGCATATTGTATCCTTAAGGGAAATCAAAGAGGTCTTTAACAGTTGTTGCTGATTGTGAATGTGCAACAAAATCCCGCTGTAATCCAGATTTATGTTTCAAGTGTTTTGCTGTGATTTTGAAGGAGTGAGAAAATGAAGGGAAGTGAAAAGGTGTTTTATTAATGCCCCAGCACTCTTCCTGTAGGAGGTCTAAGCATTTGTCACAGTGACCTGGACTTTGGTTCCCTTCAGAGCCTTCTTGCAGGATGGGTACATGAGTAGATCAAAGACAAATGGCTCTACTTTTCTTGCAGAGAAGCAGTGGATCTACTAATTGAGAACTGGATGGACATGAGACACATAGGATATATTTTTTCTGATTTTCTACAACAGGCCTGGTTTTCTTAGGATACCCCTCTCCTTTTTGAGCTGGGGGCAAGTGGTTGGTCTTAATTTTTCTATCTGTAAAAAGGAATAAGATTTTATAGTTCGCATAGGGATGGGCTTTGAGTATTGACATGAGTGAAGTGTTTTATTCTTATTTAAAAAAGTAATACAGACTAAAATAGACTTTGCATGTGTGTAGTTCTATAAATTTTAATACCTGTATATGTTTCTGTAACCACCACCACAATCAGAATTAGAACAGTTCGTGCACCTCCCCCAAATTCCTTTATGCTATTCTTTTGTAGTCACACCCCGCAAATAGTAGGTTTTAAGTTCTTTTTTTTTTTTAAGAAAACTCACTTTCTCATATGAAAGTCTCAATTACCTTTTGTTTGTTCATTTTTTATTCAATAAGTGTTCCTAGCTCATTTTTGAACTAATTCAAAATGACATGGATGGTAAGCTTGCAAAGCTGTTTTTCTTTTTTGTTTGTTTGTTTTTTAAATCATAATGGAGGAAAAGGCTCTGGGAAGATGGCAGCTCTTTCAGTATAGCCACATACAAAAAAAATATTTCCCAAACTTGGCTCATTGCTAGATTGGAATCTGCAAAGAAAACACACTCAAGAAATCTCCCTTGAAGAGGAGGACAGAGGTTTATTTTTTTATTTGATGATTTACCCCTTAACACTTGGTAAATGATGAGTTGATGTTTTCAAAGAAGATTAAGTCAGTGTGGTTAATTAACTGGTAATCAGGTGACTTAAATCAATTAACTTCTTGTTAACAATTTCCATCAATTTTGTAAATAAATGACTAAATCGGTAAATTCTACTCTTAGATGAAAGGTTATTTCCTAATTTATTTTATTGATGACAAATTAGAGATTTTCTCCTCATCTCATTCCTCCCTGACAACTTTTCTCTTACAAATGAGAACTCTTAAACCAGCTATAGGTTGAGAGGAACACACCAAGCTAACTTTTTTTTTTAATCCTCACCTGAGGATATTTTTCCATTGATTTTTAGAGAGAGTGGAAGAGAGAGGGAAAGACAGAGAGAAACATTGATAATGAGGGAAACACATTGATTGGTTGCCTCTTGCATGAGCCCCAACCAGGGCCCGGGCCAGGGAGGAGCCTGCAACCAAGGTACGTGCCCTTGACCTGAACCAAGCCAGGGACCTTTTGGTCCATAGGCCGACGCTCTATCCCAGGGGTGGGCAAACTTTTTGACTCGAGGGCCACAATGGGTTCTTAAACTGGAGCGGAGGGCCGGAACAAAAGCATGGATGGAGTGTTTGTGTGAACTAATATAAATTCAAAGTAAACATCATTACATAAAAGGGTACGGTCTTTTTTTTTTTTTTTAGTTTTATTCATTTCAAACGGGCCGGATCCGGCCCGCGGGCCGTAGTTTGCCCACGGCTGCTCTATCCACTGAGCCAAATTGGCTAGGCCCGGGCCACGGTAACTTTTAATATATGGTTTAAAGGAGAAGTCAGGTTGAAGGACAGCTTTGCTCTTTCATTTCAGCACAATTTGAAAGTAATTTAGGGAAATGAAATTTAATAAGTAAGCATATACATGGTGCCATTATGGTAGAATGGAGGATAGCAAGTAATGAGGAAACTCACTCTAGGATGAGCTTTTAAGTTTTAAAATGTTTTATTTTATTTTTTCCAAGTTAAAATTGAATGAAGATATAATAAAATGAAACAATTTGGCTGTTAGCTGAAAGTAAACTTGTGGATACTTTCAGTACTCTAGAGGGAAAATATAAACATATTGGGGCATATTGATTACATTAGTCTGTAAAGCTTGCCTGTAGTTTTAAAATACCGTAAAATATACAACTATTTTTTTTTAAATTTTTTATAATCCTTATAATTGAAAATTTTCTGCTTACATGATTTTATTATGTCTTGGTCTCCAATGAGACATGTGAGCAGGCACTTTTTAAACTTATCTCCCATGTCCTCAAATCTGCCATCGAATTTTCTTAAAGGCATTGAACGCTTGGGGGATTTGCATTGTAGGAAGGATGATATAGGGAATATGTGGTGTCTTGAATAATTTCTGAAGAGTCAGTACATTTAAAAATTTACAAAAATTCTATGCTAAAATCACTCACATTTTATAAAGGAAAAATTCTTAGAGTTTCCTGGAAGGTATAGAAAGTGGCTTAAATTATGGAAATGAACTGTAGCCAGTGACATAGATTTAAATCTCCAGCTACCAAGCCAAACATTGGGCTCTTCCTACTATTATAGAAACTCTGGCTATGCCCCCATTCCCCTACTGCTCCTTCTGCATCTGCCCAAGAATCTTCAGTCTTAAGGATCTACCTACCCTGGAAACACTTAACTTGTGGCTGATCCCTTTCTGGTGCTGGTATACCCCCTGGTATTGGAGCTTTGACATTTAGCTTGGTCACTTTTCAGATATGTACCCTTGGGCCACTTGGCCTCTCTGAGCTTCAGTTTTCTGGACTATACAATGAGCTTTAGTAATTTCTACCCCTCAGGTTCCTGGGAATATTTAAAGGACACTGTGAACATACAGTAAACATTTGGCCCCGCTGGGAACCTGGTGCTAAATCATTCATAGTTGACCAGCTCTTAGTTAGGTCAGTGCAGCAGAGCAGCCACCATGCTGTGGTCTTTTGAAATACAGGAATCACTTGTCAAATTCTCTATCCATAGAACTTGCTGGGGAAAAAAACATAGCTTTTTTTTAAGGAGGTGAAATATTTTCCTCCTCCTCTCCCCACTCCTCCTCTCCCTCTCTCTCTCCTGGAATCGAACCTGAGATCCTTCAGTCCGCAGACCAACACTCTATCCACTCAGCCAAACCACTCAAGGCTCTTCTCTCTTCTTTTTCCCTAGAAGAAGGAAAGGAGAAAGGCAGAGGGTTTTGAATCCGTACCAAAAGGAGGGATAAAGAACTCTACTTGGACACAGAGCAGTCCAAGTAAGACCCCAGAGGCTTGAAATAGTGTACAAGTTGGGGAATTGTGATGTGTTCCAGCCATAAAGTGAAAGAAAGGATGGAAGGAGATGAGGTTGGAGAAAGGGGTCCCAGGCTGTCCTCACATGGAAGTCATTACAAAGCCTCTCTTTCCCACACTCCCTCTTCATTCTCTTTCTCCCTTTCACCAGGTTCACCTATTTGCTTTAAAATAAACCCTCAATTGAAAATTGAAAACAATTCAGACCTTAGTCAGGATTTTCACCTTTATCCTGAAACAATAGGAAACCATTTGGCAGACTTAATTAAATGAGTGGTCAGAGCAGGTTTTCTTTTTAAGTTTATTCTCGTTGCTGCATTGAGAATGTTCTGAGAAGGAATGGACAAGGAAGATTTGGACAGCAGTCATGTGGTGATAGGTAAGAGAAATCATGGTGAACTGAAGTGGTGGTAGCAATAAGATAGAAGGAGTATTGGACAGGTGATCAAAGTATTTCTAAGATAGAATTGATAGGTCTTGCTGATTGGTTGATTGATCTTTTACCCTCTCTGCACCCACCCCCTTGGGCATTTAACTTTGAAGTGTCTTCTGCCTCTGTCTCTGGACTTGACCATGTGCCTGGCTTTGGGTAATAGAATGAAGCAGAAATGCAAGTACGGTGCTTCTAAGTCTACAACTCGAGAGGCCTTGCTCTTTCTTGTGTTTCTGTCATCTCCATGAGGACATTCCTAAGGTTGCCTACTGGCATGGAACAGATACGTGGCAGAGACTTGAAGTGTCCAGTCAGCCCAGTTGAGACTCGTCTAGATCAGTGGTCGGCAAACAGTGGCTCACGAGCCACATGCGGCTCTTTGGCCCCTTGTGTGTGGCTCTTCCACAAAATACCACGTGCAGGCACGCAAGAGTAGGGTGCACATGCATGAGTTGAGTGAGACTGGCTACAAGACGAGTGTGGATGGGAGAGTTGGAAAGGGTTGACCTCAGCGAATGTACCTCAGTCAGATTGAGGACGTTTTTAGCAAAGGCCAGCTTAGGAGTACCCTAATTAAGTTAATAAAAATGTACCTACCTATATAGTTTAAGTTTAAAAAATTTGGCTCTCAAAAGAAATTTCAATTGTTGTACTGTTGATATTTGGCTCTGTTGACTAATGAGTTTGCCGACCACTGAGATAGGTAAATAAGCATTGTGCTACAAGGTGGGAGGTATTATAATGGAAGGTCAGGAAAAGGAGTGATGAAGTCATGTAGGTCTGAGGGGCTAAGAGCCAAGGAAGACTGCACAGATTTGGCGTTGGAACTGAGTGTTGAGGGAGGGTGTGTCAGCAGGAGATGAAGCTGGGAGAGGGGACTCTGGTTAGACTGTGAAGGACTTTGTATGTCAAGTTCAGAAGTTTAGTGCCTTTGAAGAATATAAGTTGGGAAGTGCAATGACCTGACTTCCATTTACTAAAGGTAATGCTCACTGCAATGAGGAAAATCAGGTTAACCAGATGATTGGAGAGTTACTATAATCATCTGAGTGACAGATGATGAGGGTTGAACTAAACTTGTAGACCTGGAGGTGACCAGAAGGGGAGAGAGTCACCATGGAATGAAAGCTTTTATTTGTTGCTCTTTTTGATAATTCCATTATTTGTTCAATTAGTTGATATGTTTTGTTTATGGGAATATTAGAAATGTCTTTTCAGTGTACACATATGTTATTTATATTCATAAAAACATGATGATATTTATGAATCCTCTTGTCTGAAAAAGTTCTAGTTTATTGGCCATCTGGGCACGGTGTGTGATGTTTTCTTTGGTTTAGCTCATGGATTCCTAGTTGGTGCAGCTCCCTTAGGGAGCATCTGGATGTGTGTAGGGGTATTTTTTGTTGTTGTTGTCACCATGCCTTAGTGTCACTGCTAGCATGTAAGAAGGCAGAGGACAGGGATGGTAAACCACCTGCAATACATAGGACAGTTCCACACTACAAGGAATTGTCCAATCCCAAATGCCAATAGTTTCTCCGTGAGAGCCCATCTTGGTTGATAGGGAGTGAACAAAGATGCAGGGAGGAATAGTACTGGTAGTAAGAGCTGACATTTTCCTGAAACTTACTACATGCCTCTGATATAGGCCCCATAATTATACAGTTTAATGCTGTGGCAGTCCAGGGAGGTAAATACTATTACTATCTCCATTTTACAAATGAGTAAACTGAGGCAGGGTAGGAGGTTTGGCTCTGGATCTTGTGCACTGAACTCTAATGCTCTATTTTTTCCACATTTTACTTGATTGATTCTGTAACTTTTATTGAACCCATACTCAATTTAATAAAATAAATCCATCAATTATAAGAGGAAAGGAGAAATACATTTGTGTTGTGTACTTATAGTTTATTAAATTTCAAAATACACATATTGGAAACATTTCTTCCAGTTTAGTAGAATATCGGTAGAATTTCTCCTCGAATTGTTTTTTAAAATATGAAAAATGATGACATTTGTTTAAAATTAGAGTGGCTTTATGGATTGGGAGAAATTCTTATTTGATGATCAAACAACTGGTGCTCTGTAAATGTCTGGTGAATGGAATTGACTCCATGGTGGCTTTACAGGGGGTCATGATCTTGCAAATTTGTTTCTCACTTCACATAAAAGGGAGTCTGCCGCAAGCACGATCTTCATAATTTGTAGGCATGTATCAGTGATATTGGATGAAGAATGTGGCCCTTTCTTGGACATGCCTTATGCTTTCCTGCTTCTGTGCCAGTTCCAGTTTGTTCCTCTGCTAGGCATACCTTCCCTTCAGACCCACATGCTGCAGCGTAAGTGCAGCTTCCTCCACAGGGCCTTTCTTGATCTCCACTGAATGTTATCTGAACCTCTCTTACAGCACTTCTCATCATACCATGAATTACAATTATTTATGTATGTATTTTATCTCTTCCTCTAGAATAGGACCATTGATGCTAAGAGTTATGCCTGCCTCCTCTTGTATTCTGTGTCTGGCACAGAGCCCTGAATGAGCTGGAACTCAAGAAATCTTTTGTTAATGGAAAGTTAAAAGGACTATATGAATTGTAGTAGAGCAACTCCATCATTTAAGGGAGGTGATAGGCACACTCTAATCTGGACTGGTGTTATAAAGAGGATTTTGTTGGGCTTGAACGAGATGGACATTTGTTTCTTATAGAACCAGCAGTAGGCTACTTGGTATTTCCATGGTATCATCAGGGAACCAGACACTTATCTTTCTACTCTGCTATTCTCTGCTGGTGGCTTCCATCCTTAACTTCACCTCATTGTCCAAAATAGCTTTTATAGCCATAACCATCTCTGCTCCAGGCTAGATAGTAGGAATGGAGGAGGAAAAAGAAGGGTGTGCCATCTCTCTTTCAAAAAGACTTCCTGAAAGTCCTACATACCACTACTGCTTGCATTTCATCTTATTGATGACCACACTTAACTGAAGTCTGGGAAATGTAGCCTTTTATAAACACACTAGAGGCCCGGTGCACAAAATTTGTGCACAGAGGTGGGGGGTATCCCTCAGCCTGGCCTGCAATCCAGGAACCCTCGGGTAGGGTCCCTAGGCCTGGCCAGAGATCAGGGCCTATCAGGGCTTTCCTTCCCCCGGCTGCCAGCAGCTGGCCCCGCCTCCTGCTGCTGCCACTGCTTGCCATCTGTGTGGCGTTGCCCCCACTCTCTTCTGCCACTGGTCGCCTCCCTCTGCAGGCGACAGGCATGGGGTGCGATTGCTTGGTTGGCCTGAGTCTCCCTCTGAGGGGCGATTGCTGGCCAGCCCCGCACACCCACCACAACATTATTGGCTGGTGGCCTGGGCCTCCCTCTGTGGGGCGATTGATCGTGGGGCCGCCAGATTGCAGAAGGAGGCCCCGCCCACCCCGTCAGGGCTCCATGATTGATTGCTGCACAGAGGGTGGCCTGGGCCTCCCTCTGCGGGGTGATTGTGGGGCGATGATGGGGCCTCCAACCAACTGCATCACACCTGCCTTGGCTGGCCTGGCGCCAGTGTGTGTCATAGAGTGGTCATCCTGAAGGTCATCCAGACGGTTGTTCTGCTGTTCGGTCGTTCGGTGGATTTACATATTATACTTTTATTATTATAGATTGTTCACCTGAATAAAATTGGGATTCTGTTTCTGAAGAGGAAGGGGGAATGAAAATTGAGGTAGGCTGCTGTGGTCTTGACCAGGTGACATTGGGCATTTGTTCAGCTTTGTGGATGACTTTTTTTGGGAGAGACATAGACATTTTGAAATGAATTTGGAAGAGAGAAACAAGGATGATGAGAGAACTGGAAATCATGTTATGGGAGGAATGATGGAAAGACTGGGGATTTTTGTTTGGAGGAGAATCAGGGGAACAGTGGCTAGCTCTCTCTTCAAATATTCAAAGGACCATCCTATGGAAGAAAGATAAAACCCATTTTTAATGATTCTAAGGATAGGAAGGAAATTGTAGGCACATAGCATGCACCAAAAGAATGTTGGAATTAGACTTTAAATTCTCTTTTAACTTTATAGTAAAGATCTTTTATAGTAGAGATGTTAACCATATATATGCATCTGCAAGATTTGATTTTTGAGTTTATAAATACTGCTGGTTCTCTGGTTCTTTATATCAGAACTAGAGGCCTGGTGCACGAAATTCATGCATGGGGTGGTGGTGGTTCCCTCAGCCCGGCCTGCACCCTCTGCAATCGGGGACACCTCGGGGGATGTCCAACTGCTGGCCCACAGGGATTGGGCCGAAACTGGCAGTCGGACATCCCTCTCGCAATCCGAGACTGCTGGCTTCTAACTGCTCACCTGCCTGCCGGCCTGATCACCCCTAACTGCCTCTGCCTGCTGGCCTGATCACCCCTAACCGCCTCTGCCAGCCAGCCTGATTGCCCCTAACTGCCCTCCCCTGCTGGCCTGATCGCCCCTAACCACCTCTGCCTTGGCCCCTGCCACCGTGGCTTTGTCCATTAGGAGGACTGGATGACCAGAAGATGTCCGGTCTATCCGGTCTAATTAGCACATTACCCTTTTATTAGTATAGATTCCCTTTTGTTAATAGTTGCTATAGTGGTGATACTGTTAGCAGTTTATATTTTGAAAAGCTCAGGACTTTTCCTTTCGTGAGAGGTGGTCTCTGTTTCCTTCATGCTTAGTCTTTTTCAAAAGGTCAAGTCAAAACAATTTCCACACTTAAGGGGAACTGAGGAGAAGTCTGAGATTGTAGATACTAATATCAGAGTTTAGTAAGTCCATATTGTCTAACTCAGAATCCAATAAATATTGCCACTGTCAACTCCTTTGGACTAAGATATCTGTGTTTAGGCAACTGGTTAATTTTATTTAGTTAAATATAAAGTCATTTTTTTTTAAAAAAAGAGATCTTTATTTTATTTATTTGTTTTTGTTAATCCTCACTCGAGGATATTTTTCCATTGATTTTTTAGAGAGAGTGGAAGGGCGGGGGAGAGACAGAGTAAGAGAGACACATCAATTGGTTGCCTCCTATATGCACCCCAACCAGGGTCAGTGATAGAGGCTGCAAACACCAAGGTGTATGCCCTTGACTAGAATTGAATCCAGGATACTTCAGTCCACGGGCTGACACTATCCACTGAGCCAAACTGATTAGGGCTATTACCAAGCATTTTAAACACTCCTGAAATGTAAGTGTTGGATACATCTTAAAGATATTATAAAACAGAGAAATAAACTAGCAAAGAGTTAATTTATTTCACCAAGTAGTGATGTATTTTTGAAAGTGCATGAAAACTTGCCTATTTTTGTGAATTACGTTCTATTTCTTTTTAGCTCACTTTTATTTTGAATATAGATATTTTTGTCTCTTGTGAACCTGGGATATAAGAAATATTTACTAAGGAGAGAGTATAATTTAAAATAAAAGTATAATGTAGTAATAAGATAATGTAAAATTTATGTATTGAATCAACTTTATTTTGGCAGGGGAGAGGATCAGCTATCATTCTAATTAGGTTAATTTAGAAAGATTCTCAAACTGGGTTGCAGATTATGAATATAGAAGTCTTAGAGTATAAGCAAATACAGGGTTGGGCAGAAGTAGGTTTATAGTTGTTCGTATAGAAAAAGACATGCAGTACGGAATATATAGTCAGTAATATTGTAATAACTATGTATGGTGCCAGGTAGGTACCTGAAATAGTGGGAGGAACACTTGGTAAAGTATATGATTGTCTAACCGCTATGCTGTACATCTGAAACTAATACAAAATAATGTTGAATGCAAACTGTAATTGAAAAATAAAATTAAATAAAAAAGATAAAAAATAATGAAAATATATTTAGGTTATGGTTATTACAAGAGCTTTATTAATTCAAAAGAATGTCACAGTGCAACTGTGAACCTATTTTTGCCCTGTATATATGAAACAGAAAAAAAAACACTAAAAATTTCAAAGGGAGACAATATGTAGAGTTTAAAGTATCAGAAAACACTTGGCCAACTATAGTAACAATAGCTCTCATTGGTTGAACACTTACTCATGTACCAAGCCCATAGTCCTTATTCTATCTTCATATTAATTTTATGAGTAGGAGCCCTTATTATTTCCATATTTAGATGGGGAAACTGAGGCATGAAAATGAAACATGCCTGCCATAGTATTAGTAAGAGATGGAGCTGGGGTTTGAACCCAGGCTGCATGGCTCCAGGGGCTTACCTCTGGAAAGTTGCTTGGCTTCTAAGCAGTCTTCGCTTTCCCCTTCCTTACCTCTCCACCCCAATTTTAGAGTGGCGTGTCAAGCATACAGCCACCTGGTTATTCAGACTTTATTTCTTAACCTTCTGTGGAAAAACTGTTGGCTTTTAGATATGCTGGGCTGAATGGAAGGAGGGACATACAGATTCTTAGACTTGATATGCTTTCCTAAAGTGCACCATGTGTACACACACATACACACACACACACACACACTGGGTAGAATTGGAGAATCTTGTGTTTCCAGTGGAAGGAGTTCTTGGCTATAAACAGTAGAGTAAGGGGTTTCAGTTTACAAAAGAACCCAAACTACAGTGTTTCAATAGTCATGTTCATTTGTTACTTGTTTTTCTAGGCCTTTGAAATCAGTGCTTTCGCAATATTGCTGCAGGGCCTTTTTCTTCAGCATAGATTTATCTAAGACAAATTACATTGATCCAGAGATGTCTCCAAGTTCTCCTGGAAAGCCCTAAACTGGTCTGTGCTTGTATGGAAAAATGCTGCTGAAGAGTTTCTGGTATCAGCAAAGATGCCTAGTACAGGTCCCACCACCTATGTGGTACGGTATCAGGAGCTCTGATAAGATATGGTATCCACCTAAAATCTGCCCCATCAAATTGGCGAGGAAGGTATTTGGGCACTAGAGAATGCCTAAAATGCCACAGTGAGAAGATTCATTCTTTTGAGGGCTTCCTATTTTCTGCTGAAAGTGCAAATATCCATGGGAGGGCTTTAAAAATCCCTTAAACGTTGCTGTAAGTTCACTGGGAGCAGATTTTGAAGGTCATTCATTGTCAATTCAGGCCAGGTAGAAAGCCACGAAAACTCCAGCCACAGTATAGGAATCCAAGGGAGAGGGAAGGAAAGGATTTTTAGACAAGGGTGGGGAAATGAAGCAGAGGTAGGACCATTGAAGTAGATAAGACCCTAATCGCCTCATTCCTGGGCTATCAGAAGAGCCTTTTAAGTTTAAGTTGCTTTCCCCTCTTTGTAACTTTACCCACAAAATGTAGTGAAGTGTTGAGTGGTCTTAATAAACAGTGAACATAACCTTTCTTGGAAAACTGGATTCACTTAGTTTCTGGCAGGAAATGGGATGGTTGTATTTGCTTGCTTGAGAGCCACATTGCTCTGGGCTGGTAGTGTCCTAGCAATTGTTTTCTACCTCCTTAAGAGCACACAGATAAGACTTCAACATATGTTTGTTGGGTTGAATTGAGTTTGGAGCCTCTGCTCTGTGAGGTGGAGACTTGTTAGGAGGGTTGTATGGTCTCTCTGTTTCTTACCAGGGAGCCTAGGGCTGGGATTATAGCAATGGGATATTTTATTCTTCCTTTTAGAATGGTTGGATGTCTAGGTTTACAGAAATCCATTCTCATTCAATCAGGAAGAAGGTAACAACTTAAAATGATCAAGTTTTCCCGTGGATGTGTTGTAAAGGCATTATCACAAATAATTCTAGTTAAAGAATGTTTGTAGCATTTTTCTATCCATAAGAGAAAGTTTAGAGAACTAGGTTAGTGAATATCTTACCACTTTTGGGAAGAATTTGAAAGTTCATTCTTTGGAACCTAGGACCTACAGAGTTTCTGAACTTTCTAAATGGAAAACTTATAAAGCTTAGTTTCAGTTGAGTAAAATCCTGATTTTCTTCATGTCCCTAGTTCTCTGCCATATGTTGAGGCATGAGCTGAGGTCAATAGGAATCCTTTTGTAACTATAAAAAGGTAACTATGTCCAAGTTTAATGTGCAGTGTAAGGATTTAAGGTCTGCTTTGGGAAAGCCTGTATATTTATCTTCAATTATTTTTTTGGTGTTGAAATTATACACTTTCAATATTCCACATGAAAACTCCAGAGGATCATCCGAGATTGAATGATTTAAAATAGACAAAAATGTAAAAATGCTCATTGTAGGAAAATAGAAAAATGCATGAAGAAGATAAAAAACAAACAAAAAACCAAGGGCAGACTTGGTTTTGGCTCTAGCTTGACCTCTGTTTCTTGGAATAAATCTTGATGTCTAGTCTTGCTGTTGACTCCAGACTGGGCCAATGGATACTTGTTCATGGCCAGGAGGCAACACAACCACCATACATTCTTGTTCCCAATTCTGAGCCTCCTAGGAGCAAAGTGGCTCCTAAAAGCAAGGTTTTGGAAATGGGGACTAAACAGGTCTTATTTGGTGAAGGTATTGATCCTTGAGTATTTTATTTCCTAGAATGTTAGAATTGGATGAGGGGTGGGAATGCCCAGGAGGAAACCGCTCTCTATGGAGGGATTGCTGAATTCAGTCATTGTGCTAAATCCTCACCAGAACCTGATTTTGCAAGTCAGAAATTTTTCAGGTAAGGAAATTGCATATCAGTTTAAATCCAAATCCACCAAGCTGAGTCAGCTAAGCAACACATATTTGTTGAGTGAAGATTCAATGGGAATGAGAGGAAGAGTTCCTGCCCTCATGGAATTTAGAGTTTAGTTTGATTTGGGGACGGTCAATACTATTATAAGGGTTGAAATTGATGTGCCTCTTGGCTCTTAATCTGGTATTTTCTCCATTAGTATTTTATTTTATTTTATTATTTATTACTAGAGGCCCGATGCACGAAATTCGTGCAAGGGGCTCAGCCCCCGCCACCGGGGCAGCCGCCTCTGCCTCAGTCCTTGCAGCCCCGTCTTCATCCGGAAGGTCGTCCGGAAGGATGTCTGGTCTAATTAGCATATTACACTTTTATTATATAGGATTATTTTTTGTTTTAAAAATCTTTATTGTTGAAAGTATTATATATGACCCCTTTTTCCCTCTTTGACCACTTCTAGTGGGCCCCCAACTCCCAACTCTTCCATTAGTATTTTATTTTGGCTCTTATAAAAAAGTCTGAATTTATTACTAAATCTAATTAATTATTATAATACCTAAGGTCCCACTCATTTATTCATTGTCTAATTCAGGACTGTCACCAAATTTCCAGAATTGAGACAGCCACTGAAAACTCTATTTTTGGCCAAATTCTTAATGTGATTGCCTTTTTAAAAAGTGTAACACAGGTAAAATTTCAGTAAGCAATAGTTATAATTATTTGTGTCAGTTATTAGAGATTTTATTGTATGTACTTCCTAGTACAGTTTACTACTGAAACCATTACTTTTTCCCATAAAATTCTAAGATTCTATTTTAATAGATGGTTTAAAAATTTTTACTGTCACTACTTAAAATACAGACTAGGCAATATCTTAGGAAATATACTCTACCCTTTTTCTTCTTGCTTCTGACAATCCATTGCTAATTAATTCATAATTCTGTTTAACCTGCCATTAATATTGGGACATTATAAGTTCACCATATATAGTCAGAAGCTCAAACACCATTTCATTACACATAGATATCAGTTGATGACAATATAATGTTGTTGATTCTATGTCAACAAACTATTGAGTTGTTTCAAGTCATCACAATCACATTGTAACATGAAGTGATGACATTTATGGAGCCTGGAAGTGATTTGGAGACCTATAAATGCTGTTTGAGCCCAGGCAGAACAAACCAGGGCAAAGGACACCTGGTGTGACAGATAACCTGCTGGCTTGGCATGTTCTGAAGTTCTCTTTGGCTCAATCTGTTAAAATCAATATAAGAGGAGACACAAGAAATCCAGTGTCAGTCTACCTTGAAAATCTTTGCAAATATAATAGGTCCTATTTTATAAATTCCCTAACAAAATCAGCTTTACCTTTGACTCTTTATAGGGAAACTAAAATCATGATCATGTTGTTAGCAAATTGCTTATAATAAAAATTACAAATTTTGATTTGTCGAATCAGATGTTCTCTTGTAGCCTTTATATATATATATGTTTTTTTTGTGGGGGGCAGTACTTTCCACATCAGAGTAATGCTGGATATAAATGTAATATTTTGCATAATATGGGGGAGCGGGAAAGCGGTCTCATTCCTCATTGAATTAGCAGAGAATGACCTGAACTTATAAATAGGCTCCCGAGGATTTGGGGCTGACTTCTTAGAGTCTTCGTGCAGGTCAGCATGGAAAATGACTATTGAATTGTTGAACTGTTTTTAGACTTTAAACAGTAGGGTCCCTTATAAAAGTCCACAAATCATCAAGATCTCAAGACTTTATCTTTTGGAACTCATCTTGGCCTCACCCATATATCTTAATACATCATATATTGTTCATTTATTGAGGGTCATCTGGGTACTAGGAGGTACTGTGCTAGGCACTGGGATTACAGAAGTATTTATTCCTGCCTTAGGAGCTTAAGGTTTAGAATAATGTTCTGTTCATGGTAGAATCATAATAAATTACTGACAGCTACGATCACTCTTCTTTTGGTTATTAATTGCATCTGCTTCTTCTGTTCTCTATATCATGTCATTGTTGAAGAATAGAGTTTCTGCTTATAAAATCCTTTCTAAGATATAACTTGTCACTAGAGGGAAAAAAAATACAAAAACACTTCGTAAAACACCAGCAAACCAGCTCTTTAAAAAAGTAACGACAATACATTTTTTATTAAAAATGTTGACTTTAGTTTACCAAATGGTTAATTATCAGTACTTATTATCCAAGAACAGGCTTTTAAACTAAATAACTAAATAACATGGAGTAAGAAAAGAGGAATATAGTGGGGTGTTTGCACAATTCGGTCAAGAATTACGAATGATTTAGCCTATGACTAGAGAATTACCAAATCCACCAGTTGGGAGTCAGTTTCTTCTCCTTTTGCTGCTATTGTTGTAATTTCCAGGATCAAGCCATTGTTTATTTGATAATCTGATGTTAATCTGCTTGTTAAACTGACCAAAAAAGATTCTTGAAGTTTTAACACATAATTTGATTTATGGTTCAACACTTGGGTCTAATTAATCAGAAAAACCCCAGTTTGATGCTGTCTATAAATGCTGTGTTTGGGTTAATAGTGGGTCTGTCACACCATTTATAAACCTTAAGCAGGACAGCTGCCTGCATGGAGATGCATATAGTTGCTTATTTCTCACAAGTGTCTCTTTCTTTTTTGAGTGTTTGATTTCATTGAACCATTTTCTAATATTTATATTGCTAATTAAGAAGCCATATAGGAATACTTTGGGCAATTTGGGCTAGAAATAAGCTCTTTAAATGGGGGTGATTTATAGTTTCTGTATAAGTGTGTTAAATCATTAAGTGCTGAAGGGCATTTTACTCTTTTCTTAAGTAGTCTGATTCATTGGGTCCTTATTTACTAAGCAGGCGGACTCTCTTAAATTTTCTTCTGTTTGGATAGTGTTCTTTTCAACATCCTACATAAGTGTAGCTCTTTGGCCATTAAAGAAGTAAATAACCAATTAGACCCTTGGGGGGAGTGGGGACTAAGGCCTTATTTTTCTTCCATGTGGAGGAGGAGTTCATCTATAGTAACCTCAGCAGACTTAGCTGATAGAGAAAGCACTGCGTGAATTATTGGGGGAAGTAGCAATAAAGACTAATACATTTCAGTGTTTGGGTATTTGCTGGCAGGAAGTTTTCATTGCTGAGCATTTTTGGTAAAAACTTGGACTTTTTTTGAATGTTTTAGGCACTTACATGAATATATATATAGTGAGTGTATGTGGTAGGGTTGGGGAGAGGACATTTGAAGAAATTATTTTCTGTTCCGGTAATTACACGCATAGATGCGGAAAGGTTGCACCATAAAGCAGGTGTATTTAGGACTTTGTTTTTTATAGTAGCAATCCTTTATATTAATGAGGAACTGCTTGAGGATTTTAGATTTGTTTCTTTTTTTCCTGGTGTGACTCCCCCCCTCAACTCTGCCCTCTCCCCCCCACCCCCCTCCCCAGTGGGGAAGCCTGTGGACGGACTGTGGAGCATTCCAGGGTGAAACAGGCCTCCTTGGAACTTAGATTCTTTATCACACTCCCAGGGGAGTGCATTTCAAGTTGCTGGTACTAGCAGCTGCAGCCTGATATTGCCCAATCCCAGGCCCTCTTATTGATGGGTGGGAGGGAGTGGGATTGCTGTTTAAAAATTTTTATTATCTTTAGAAGGGAAGAATTTATTATAGGGGTTTTCTTAGATGATCTCTTTCATGTGGGTTAAGAGGTTTTGAGCTCTGAATGTCCAAGCTGCTTAGAGGTTCTAAGTTGTTTTCAAATAGGGGTGGTACTGCCGCTCTCTAGGGGTGTTTGGACATGTATAGGGTGGTTACAGTGACTAGGGGATGGGCACTACTGGAATTCCACATGTGGGGGCCAGGGACACTATACATCTTGCTTTGCCCAGGGCAATTGAATAAATAATTGCTTCACCCTATATGCCCAGCATCCTCTCAAGAACTCCCGAGAAGTGAAGTTTTATAGATAACGCTCTGCAGAGTTGATTGACACTGGTTGTAGGGGTAGGAGGCACTCAGTGAAAAATAAATGGATGTAAGAGACTTCGGGGAAGAGGAGAAAGGCAGGTAGCTAGTGTTGAGATGAAAATGGAGAAGAGTAGCTCAATTAGAAAAGGTGGAAACTTAATTTCCCACTTCTCAGAATTGAGGGGCTACTTTGATAGTGCATCGCATTATTCTGCTGGCTTTTGACCATTGAAAAGACACTTTAAAATTAAGCAATTATTTAAGCCGTCTTTGAGATCAACGGACTATTTTGAGGGTTGACTGAATTATGTAGGCTGGATGCTCAGTCACATTCAGCTTGGAGAGGACGTGGGGAAAGGACAATAGAGCACTTTTGGTAGCATCTGTGGGCCATGTTGGCCATTTGCCATGCAACTAGAGGCCTGGGACAACTAGAGGGGCTGCAAGGTGAAGCCCATCTCTGCTAGTAGCCTGTTAGTGAGCTGCCTACCAGCCTGCTCACTGAGCTCATGCTCTGGGCAAGCTTCTGGGGAATGAAGTGGAGCCCCACATCCTTCTCATGGCCAAAGTCTGCATCCTAGTCCAGGCTTGCATCTGCCCAGAGCGGACCTTTAGTTTTTAACAGTTACTGGCACTAGTGATTTCTAAGGCTTCTTACTCTCAGTCCATTTGATCATGTCATTCTTTTAAAAAATATTTTTTATTGATTTCGAAGAGGAAGGGAGAAGAAGAGAGAGAGAGAAATATCAGTGATGAAAGAATCATTGATTGGCTGCCTCCTGCCTGCCCCCTAAAGGGCATGTCCTCTTGACCAGAATCTAACACGGGATCCTTCAGTCTGCAGGCCTGTGCTCTGTCCACTGAACCAAATTGGCTAGGGCTGATCATACCATTCCTTTGCTTGGTATTCAAGACCCTCTCTTTTCCATCTCCCCAGCCTTGTTGTCCACCACTCTACAAGAGGTTCTCTGTGCTTTGTGCATGGAGGCCTGGTCATTAAGTCTTCACCCATGTTAGGCTTCTCTCAAGTTGTTTGAGCCCTACACACTGCCTGGTTCCTCTTGCGCATCCCCAACACCCCAGTGCAGTGCCGCTTTCCTTCATGAACTCTCCTCTGATCACTGTTGTTAATTTTTTTCTCCCCAAGACCAGTTAGTTCTTAATTGTCTCTGCAGCTTATGTGGAACCAAAGCATCTGCTGTCATTTGGCATAGCTTTGGAGTCAGACTGCCTAGATGTGAATTCCCGATCCACTGTCTACTAGCTGTGAGATTTAATCAAACCTCAGTTTCCTCATCTATGAGATGGGGCTATCAATATTATCTCACAGGGTTGTTGTGAAGACAAGCGAGATAATATATAGAAAGCACATAAATGCTTCTGGCACACAGTAAATTCTAGGTGATTGAAAGGTGTCATTTGTTTTGTGGGAAGTGGGATGAAAAAGAGCGTAGACTCTGGAATCACACAGGTCCTGTTCTGAATTAGACTCTGACATTTTCTACTTCTGTCACCCTGGGGGAAACGTATTAATGTCCCTGAGATTCAATTTTCCCTTCTATTAAATAAGTACAAATCCCACTTCATAATATGTCTAAGAGGGTCTAATGGATGTGTATAAAACCTGATACAGCAAGTGCTCAATTAATAGCAGTTATTGTTGTTGCAAGGTTATTTAATTTATAATGTATAAATAAATTTATTTATAAACTCTATGAAAAGGACCATATCTTAGCTTTCTTTATTTCTTCCACAAACCCTACAACAATGTTTTGCATTTAGTAGGTATGACTTTTTTTGGGCTTTATTGAATCTGAATCATTCTTTTGTTCTTTTTTATTTTTATTGCACTTAAATGATGTGTGTACATGATCACTCATCAATTGTCTTGTAGGTTTTGCTTCCAAGTCTTTGGTTTCTTGAAATGTTCTCTTACTATTGTTTTGCTCTATCAAAACATCAGGGCTCTGAAACAATAATTTGGAAAGAGCAGTCAATTCAGTGGTTTGCAAACTGGGTGAAAACACACACACACACACACACACACACACACACACACACACACACGAATTCTGGCTACCTAATTAGTGGTCTGTTATAAAACCAGGCAGCAGAAATACTGCACAGAAAGAGAGGCTAGGTTGGGTTGCTGAGCATGTCTTGTTTCAGTTCCATCAATTGAGTCCTTGACGGTTCCACCAGTTGACATTAGGCAGAGCAAAGTCTTCCACACAATTTGTTACCCTTGGCTGTCATGGCTGCAGTGTAAAGTTTTGGAAATAAGCAAGCAACTAAATGTTCAAAAGAGGACTGGCCTTGCTGGTGTGCATGAGGTGTGAGAATTATAGTGAACCATCACCCAACTTATAAACATCAGAAATATGTCTATCAATATCAAGGGAATAAAAATAAAGTATAGAAAAAGTGAAGTAAAATTATGGATGACTTAAGGAATTGCCTCTTAAATTTATTTGTCTCTTTGAGTTCCATGAAGTGGTACTATTAAAATGTCATGTAGTATTTTTTTTACATGTATTTTTGTTGATTTCAGAGAGGAAGGGAGAGGGAGAAAGAGGTAGAAACATTAATGATGAGAGAGAATCATTGGTCGGCTGCCTCCTGCATGCCCCACAATGGGGATTGAGCCCCCAACCTGGGCATGTGCCCTGACCAAGAATTGAACCGTGACTTCCTGCTTCATAGGTCGACACTCAACCACTGAGCCATGCCAGCCCGGCTCATGTAGTTATTAAAAAGAGTACCAAGTGTCTGGAAGGACCAGCACATATTAAAAGGGTCTATCAGGAAACTAGGATTCACCATAGAAATGACCTTACTCTGTTAACTTTCGGCAATGTTCTCTTGACTGACTTGCCTTTCTCTCGTAAGAAGAGAATTCATGAGCCAGAAGAGAAACTTATAAGGAAAGGGTAAAATAATGAGATGGTTATTAATGTGACTCAATATTTTTCTCTTTTTGTAAACTTCTGAATATTCCTCTTATTTTAAATTATTCCAGATTTCATTTTTGGTATAGTTTTAAAATAGTAAATTCCAATTTGAAGTCTCATTATTTGTCTCCTTGGTGGTTTTGTATATCTCTGATATATAATCATCCCAAGAGACTGAATTTTATAAAGAGGAATCTTTATTACCTGATGAATATGTATTGACTATTTCCTGTGTGCCCAGAGCTAGAGGCTGTACAATATACAGAGGTGGTGTTTTCAATCCAGTGTTCTTACTCATCCTGGAAAAACACACAACTTATTCCCTCCTCTAGGCACTACCTGTTACTCTAATATCTTAGCACATTCTTAGTCCAACACTTAGACCAGAAAGCTTGTGATATGCCTATTTATAAAGAACGAATTACTTTAAAAAAAATAAATCTTTATTGTTCAGATTATTACAGTTGTTCCTCTTTTTCCCCCATTGCTCCCCTCCACCCAGTTCCCACCCCACCCTCCACCCTCACTCCCCACCCACTGTCCTAATCCACAGGTGCACGATTTTTGTCCAGTCTCTTCCAACACCCCCACACCCCTCCCCCCCGCCCGGGGAATTGTCAGTCCACTCCCTTTCTATGCCCCTGATTCTATTATATTCACCAGTTTACTCTGATCATCAGATTTTTTATTCACTTGATTTTTAGATTCACTTGTTGATAGATATGTATTTGTTGTTCATAATTTTTATCTTTACCTTTCCTTCTTCCTCTTCTTAAAGAATACCTTTCAGCATTTCATATAATACTGGTTTGGTGGTGATGAACTCCTTTAGCTTTTTCTTATCTGTGAAGCTCTTTATCTGACCTTCAATTCTACATGATAGCTTTGCTGGGTAGAGTAATCTTGGCTGT
Source organism: Myotis lucifugus (assembly GCF_000147115.1). Classification (NCBI taxonomy): domain Eukaryota; kingdom Metazoa; phylum Chordata; class Mammalia; order Chiroptera; family Vespertilionidae; genus Myotis; species Myotis lucifugus. Next base: position 12,016,300 of record NW_005871053.1, read on the forward strand.
AGGTTCTTGGTATTCATCACTTTGAATATTTCTTGCCACTCCCTTCTGGCCTGCAAAGTTTCTGTTGAGAAATCAGCTGACAATCCTATGGGTATTCCCTTATAGGTAACTGACTTTTTTTCTCTTGCTGCTTTTAAGATTCTCTCTTTGTCTTTTGCCCTTGGCATTTTAATTATGATGTGTCTTGGTGTGGTCCTCTTTGGATTCCTTTTGTTTGGGGTTCTCTGCGCTTCCTAGACTTGTAAGTCTATTTCTTTCAGCAGGTAGGGGAAGTTTTCTGTCATTATTTCTTCAAATAGGTTTTCAATATCTTGCCCTCTCTCTTCTTCTGGCACCCCTATAATTTGGATGTTGGTACACTTGAAGTTGTCCCAGAGGCTCCTTACACTATCTTCATATTTTTGGATTTTTTTTTCTTTTTGCTTTTCCAGTTGGGTGTTTTTTGCTTCTTCGTATTTCAAATCTTTGACTTGATTCTTGGGATCCTCTTGTCTGCTGTTGGATCGCTGTATATTATTCTTTATTTCAGTCAGTGTATGCTTAATTTCTAGTTGGTCCTTTTTCATATCCTCGAGGGGCTCACTAAATTTACCGGCGGTTTCTAGAAAATTCTTGAAAAACCTTATAACCATGGTTTTGAACTCTATATCCAGTAGTTTGCTTTCCTCCATTTCTGTCATTTGTGATCTGTTTCTTTGTCTCTGCATTTTGGCTGCTTCCCTGTGTTGATAGAGTGGCTTTGTGTGCTAGGTGTCCTATAGGGCCCAGTGGCTCAGCCTCCCCAATTACCAGAGGTGGACACTCTTGGTGCACCCCTTTGTGGGCTGTGTGCACAGTCTTGTTATAGTTAAGCCTTGATTGTTGTTGGTATCACTGGGAGGAATTGACCTCCAGGCCAATTGTCTGTGAGAATCAGCTGTGTCTGCAGTGGGAGAACTTCTGTGCTGAAGACACCCTTCTGGGGCAAGACTTTCTTCAGTGGGGCTTTGGTGCTCACTGAGTCTGCCCCCTGAGTGTGTCCCTTATGGATCTGAGGAGTTGTAGTCTGGATGGTCCCAATCTGCCCACTGGGTACAAGGGCTCTTGGATCTCTAAGGAGTTGCTAATTTAGCCTCTGCAGAGGTTACCCAGCAGGAGCTACGGAGAGATCTGCAGATTCCTCTCCCTTGTTTGGGGTTTGGAGGTGCCCAGATGAGGCCCAGCTGTGAAGCAATGCAAGCTGCTGTGGGGCCTTGGGCCTTCTTTTGGATGTTCTGGGTCTCTCTGAACCAGCTGCAGTTTTTTAGGTAATTTTAGATCTTCAAAGGGCTAGGCCTTTCATATGCAAAAGCCTTGCTAGCAGCTTGGGTGGGGCGGGGTCTCAGGGAATCAACAGGGCAGAGCAAACAGGTATGGCTGATCCTCAGCCCTGTCCTAGGAGGCCCCCGGGTCTCAGTGTCCCGTGGTAATCGCTGCAAGCACCTCTGAGAGAAAACCACCCTCGAGTTCCGCCCGCTGCTAGACAGTCCAGTTTCTCCCTGTAACTGGAGTTCAGAGCAGTCAGGAGCTTGAGCCTCCCTCCCAATTGAAAAAGACACCGGCGTCCTCTGTTGCCAGCCCTTTCCGAGCGTGTGCCTCCGTACCTCTGCACTTTACTTCCGCACCTCCTCTGAGTCTCAGTGTGCTTTTCTCTTTTCTTCTAGTTGTAGAATTTCCACTCAGCCGGCCTTCCTGTGGTTCTGGATGGTGTCTGTTTTGTCTTTTAGTTGTAATTTTGAAGTGGTTGTGTGAGGCAGCAATTTCAGGTGTTTACCTATGCCGCCATCTTGGTTTCTCTCAAGAACGAATTACTTTTGTTTTTTCTGCAGCTTGGGGGCTCTATGAGGTTCGGAAAATAAGTTTATCCTTATATCTAATATAATTCTTTTTGAAGAGATAGAAACCCCTCCCCCCTTTTTAAATTTCCCTGAATTGCTTTTGATTGTTGCAAATTTTCCTAAGTTCAAGAATTTTTACGTGCAATGTTTGCTGCCAGGTAGGCTACTAGTCTCCAATTGAATTATATGAGCATATGCTATGGATTCCATACCAGCCCAATTAATGGATTCAATTAATGTTGATAGCAGCTTTGGAAAAATGTCAAATTTTTATACTTATTCTTGAGTTTGGTAGATTTTGTGTGTGTGTGTGTGTGTGTGTGTGTGTGTGTGTGTGTGTGAAAGGAAACATAGAACAGTGGTCAATATAGCACTGATACTGGAACAGAACTGTCAGGTCCAAATCCTTGCTTTGTACATATTTTCTGTTTGATCTTGGGCAAGTTACTGAACTGCTCTATGCCTCAATTTCTTTATGTTCATAATAATGGTATCTAATATGGTTGTTATGAAGATGAAATGATAACGTTGGCAAAGTGCTTAGATCAGTGCATGCATTTAAGTACCACATGTGCATTTTTTTTGTCATCTTTGCACCATCTATTTTTATTCTTGGGAAAGGCTATTACTGGGGAGATAGGGTGTCCATTTGTTCTAAAGGTTCCTCGTCAATAGCTGCCTGGTTCTTAATAAAAGTTTTTTTTTTCTCCCAGCATGCATTATGATGTTTTCTTCCTTATATTTTATTAGAGGAAAAATATTTAAGGCTATTGTTTGCAAAATTACCTTTTGGTTAAAACTGGTTTGGTTGAATATGGATGTTTAGAGACCATTTGTTGAAAAAAGTTTTAAATTTTGCTCTACTTAGATTTTTTTCTCCCATAAACTTTGTTTGGTTCCAGTGTATGAAATTCACCCCCACTTCCATTGTTGTTTGCACTTCAAGTTATTGAACTGTAAAGCGTAGATAGTGTCTAATAACTTCTAGAGAGGTTGTAAGTAAAGGCTACTTATTTAAAATAAAACACTCAGAAAATAGGGGCACCTGCAACTGTTTATCAGGCCAGATCTAGATCTATTCATCAGCAGTTTTTTAAAAATATATATTTTTATTGATTTCAGAGAGGTGGGGAGAGAGAGAGAGAGAAACATCAATGATGAGAGAGAATCATTGACTGGCTGCCTCTTGCACGGCCCCCTACTTAGAATTGAGCCTGCAAACTAGGCATGTGTCCTGACTGGGAATCGCACTGTGGCCTCCTGGTTCATAGGTCAACGCTTAATCACTGAGCCACGTTGGCCAGGCCACCAACAGTTTTTTAAAAAATTTTATTGAATTTATTGGGGGGACATTGGTTAATAAAATTGTATAGGTTTCAGGTATAAAATTCTATAATACATCATCTGTATATTGTATTGTATGTTCACCAAAGTCACCTCTGCTTCCATCACCATTTACCCTCCCCCCACCTTTACCCTTTTCTACCTCCCCAACCTTCTTCCCCTCTGGTAATCATCATACTGTTGTTTGTTTCTCCAGCAGTTTGTTTTTTAAATAGTACATGTTACCTTTATAATAGAATGAATGACAGGCTTTTGACACTAGTGGAGCATATTGGTTGATTGCCAAGAGATTACCCAGCAATGATAGAGTATTAATCATTTGGGAGTTATAACAGGCACGGAAGTTAATATTAAAAAAGTGAATTTGACAAATGATTTATCATGGATATTTTGATAAATTGAGTAAATTGGGTTTGATATATTACTTTCGATAACTATTTGGGAGATCAAATGTAAAAGGCACTAATTATAGAGTTAGTTAATTGCAAAACTTCCCCTGTTGGGTTACATTTTATGTGATTGATTTTAAATAACTGGCTTTGAAGTGCTTTAAAAATATGTTTTGGGTGTCTATTTTTTGTGTGTGTGTGTGTGTGTGTGTGTGTGTGTGTGTTTATGATGTTTTTAATTTTGTAGTTTAGCAAAAAAAAAAAACAAACAAACCACCAACAACAACAAAAACCAGACCTCAAAATCTGACTTAAGTTGCTTAAGAAATACTGTTCTACTGTTAAATAGCAGAATCAGGAGCTAAATCAATGTTTGCTGTTTTAAGCCGTTAAATCCTTGGGATGATTTTTCACATAGCAAAAGCCATCTGATTACACTAGCATACTTAACATTTCTAAAAATAAACTTGAATTTGTTTGAGGAAAAAGAAGAAATATTTCTAAATATATGTATTTTCAAGACAGGCAATATATTGCTCTGAATTTTCTTCTGAATACTTAGTTTCTAAGTTTATGCTTTTCCTTTTCCCATACCAATATTAAGCTCTTTGTAAGAGGACTGACCTTTAGATTGTTATAATTCTTCAACCTGAAGTTATTAGATACTAAGGGAGACAAATGTACTGAACTTTCAAATGTAATATGTGGATTACTAACAATAGACCTAATTGATAAAAGTGATTTAATATATGTTGTGTTAATAGCTAAACCTCCAAAGCCCCTAATCTCCCATGGAAATATTGCTTTGTAGAATAAAATCCAGTGAGAAGTTCTGGGATTCCAGAGTGAATTTGTACATTCCTTAGGGGCATTTTTGCAAGGGAGGTTGTTGTGCTTTAAAGGTAGTTGATAAGAGACCTGCACCACCAACCCCAGACCTGCACCACCAACCACCATCATGCATTAGTCTATAGAAGGTATTTGGGTGTACGTATTCCTGTACCACTCGGTACCACCATTTAGCCAAGGGAAGTTTCTGACCATTTGCAGCATACATTATAAATCAGGATGTCACTAACAGACAATCAGATTTGAACATTCCATGAACAAAGTAGCCTATATCCCCTAGGAATAGATCACTTAACTATGTTTATGTCATGCTGTTGATATGCCTGCATTTGCACAAGTCAGGATAGCACATTGTTTATTTATTTTAGGAGTAGGCAATTGATCTGTATATTTACCTGATTTGGGGTTAATGAGCCAAAAATTGAAATGGGTAATTTAGCATGATTGCTTAAGTACATGGGGAAAATACAATTATTCTTCCAAATCCCAAATTACTTCTCTCTCACCTTGGGTTTGTGAAAGAATAATTTTGAGTCTTCTCCAAGTTGGGCTTGTGTTGGCTGCACTCTAAAAAATTTTCTACTTGGCACATCATGCATGAGGAGATTACTGGTCAGATATGTGGGGAAGCTCAGAGGATTTCCAACTGCCAAATTAGTCCCCTGGGGAGACCCAGAAAACTCACAGGATATATTGGTTAAATGAAACGAACTTGTTTAAGTTACATTCTCTCTGGTATCAACACGGGATAATCACTGCCACTTGGAAATGTGGCAGCATTTGGTGCCAAGTTTGTGCACTCTGGTTGGCGGAAGAAATATTTTTGTATGTTTTCTTAAAACTTTCCTTGTAGAGGTGAGATTATAGACCTGGTATCTTACAAATTCCTAAAAAAACAAAAAGCTCTTGATCTGAATCTAAGAATGAGGGGACCATAAATTGCTCTAGGTGATATAATAATAAAAGGCACTTTAATAAAAATATAGGATGGAGAACTGAAAAAAGCACAGTGAAGCAATGAAAAGTTACTCATGATGTTTGATGTTATCAATCAAAGATAACCACTGTCCACACTGGTCTTTTTTATGCTTCATGCCCACCTCCATATATGACTCTGTTATAGGCAAAATTTTGCATCTTTGTCTTTGCTACATTACATTACATATATTTCTCCTAAACATTTAACAATCCTTCATGATCATTTTAATGAGTTTCTAAAATATCAGTATATAGATATTTTCCTATCATTGGACATTTATTTTCCTATCATTGGACATTTAGGAGGTTTTCAATTTTCTTTATTATAAGTAATAAAGTGATACAAATCTCTAGTTCCTTAGAAAAAATACCTAGAAGTAAAAGTACTAAGTTATAGGATAAGCACTTTAAAAAAGCAAGATACATGCTGTTGAATTGCTTTCCAGATATACTCTAGTCATCAGCCATGTATAAAAATGACCTTCCTGCAGACCCTAAGACCAAGGATATAATCATTATAAAAATGTTTTTCTAATTTTATAAGATAGCATATTCTTTTGATTACTAATTAGTGAATGATTTTTCATCATTATTAAAAAAATCTGTATTTCTTCTTTGAAATATCTGTGTGGCATAGTTTTTTTTTAAAATTGGTTTTCTGTTGTTTGTGGGATTGCAGAATGTAACATTGAGGATTTCGGCAGTGAGCATTTTCGCTGTGAAGATGGGCATTGCATTCCTGCTTCCTGGAGGTGTGACGGGACCAAAGACTGTTTGGATGACTCTGATGAAATTGGTTGCCGTAAGTGGGGCGTGGGTCGTCTAAGCTCTGTTTTGAGAAACCCAAGTCCTTCATGGTGATTTCAGCTGTAACAAAAAGGTTGTGTCTTTAGTGATAGATACTGGACTTGGTGCAAGTCTGCTGAGATCTGTGTGGTTGAATAGAAAACTGATGGTATTAATAATTGTTTCGCTCCCCTTTGAAGAAGGGGCTCAATTGACATCAGTTTCTATTTTCCTTTTTATCATGTGACCTTGATATGGAAACCAATTTGGAAGTGGTTTTCTGAAGCCAGTATGTGACTATTTCAGATTATTCACTCTGGAAATTTTGTGCACCAATAAGAACAAACAAAAAACAATGCTACCCGAACTACGGTGATTTGTAACTCCAGGAGTCTGTTTTACTATAAAGGATGTAGTATAACGTGTGTGAATTATCATAAAGAGATCACAGAAATGGCTAGTGTGATTTTATGTTTTAAAAAATTTATTTAAAAAATGATAATATTGTAAACCCCCAAATTAACAGGTGATAAAATCACTTACTAGTACATATATTTTTCTTTTAGTTCTCAGCAATATTCTGAGGTAAGTTTCATATTAGAAAACTGAGGCTTAGAGAAGTAAGTCATTTATTAAAGGTTCCCCAGTTGGTGCCCACTCCAACCCTTATATCCATTGCTTTCCCAAATTGCACAGGCGATCAATCACATTCCTGCAATTTCATTCATTCTGATAGGTGCGCAGACAAGGGTTATCATTCAAAAACTAGGAAAGCGGGTGAAAAAGTAATTTTGTTTTGAAATGTTGACCATACTATGGCACAACAGAACAGTCAAACTTTGGGGTAATGTTAGGATGACAATGCATTTGAAAATGAGAGGAATAGTGGGAAGTGCTTCTCAAACTTTCATGCACAAATGGATTAAAGTACAGATTTAGATTCCATATGATTGACGTGGGAGCAGAGATTCTGTATTTCTTACAAACCCCCAGGTTATGCTGATCCTGCTCATCTGTGAACCATACTTTGAGCAAGAGAGTAGTTCTGTTTGTAGAGACATGATCATGTGCTATTTGTTTTGCCTCTTCTGGGCTTACTGAGTTCATGTTATGTTAAATCCAAAGAGCAATAAGAGTGTATTCCGAGATAAAGGAATAAATGAGCAGTTATACCAACAACTCTTCAGAGGTTATTATATTTTAGTGATAACAGTGATGATAGCAATACCAATGACAAAAGTGATAGCAACAAACATTATATGGTGCTTTCACATACATTATTTAACTTGGTTTTCAGTAGCAACCCATGAGATAGATAAGTATAACTTCCATTTTAGCTGCATACATTGTGGCTCAGAGAACCTGCCAAAGATCCTAAAGCAAGTAAATTGTAAAAATAATAGTTATGTGACTCTGTGTCTTTTTATCCAAATTTCAAGAGTTTTCCAATTCATCATGATGCTTTACTATTATTATAGTTACTATAAAACATTTCAGATAATTTAATAATAATTCATGGCTAGCTTTTACTTAAATTAAAATTTTGTTTAATATTTTTTTTGTCATACCTTTGTTGTATGTATGTGTGTTTGGCTGTTCTATTCTCTGTATTTTCATATTGCTTTGGATCATCAGTTTGCTGTGATGTTATTGCTGAGATTGATAGTGAACTCTGACTGGAGTTCACACACTCTAGTATAGGGTTGTTTACTATTTGCCATCAAATATATTGAGCAGGAGTTGATATATAGGCTTTTGAAATAAGCATTGCTTGTTGGTATAATAGGGTGGTTGTTTGACATAATGAGTCTTTTTCTGGTTTGTTTTAGCTCCCGCTACTTGCCAGCCAGGCTATTTCCAGTGTCAGAGTAAAGAGTTATGCATCCCTAACTCCTGGGTGTGTGACAATGAGCAGGACTGTGAGGATGGCTCAGATGAACATCAGCATTGCCGTAAGTGTTTATGGAGGAATCTTGTTTTGGTCCTTTGGACATCTAAAACCTAACCTGATACAAATACAAAACATAATGGGACGATCCTTTGTAAATGCTGAGTTGAGCCTTATACAATGATGCAGCCTATGCCAGTATTCTCGCTCAGATTGGATGACAATGAAAGTGTGAATGTGCTGGAGAATTATAAATATACCCTGGCAATTTGGAAATGGCTAGATAGGTTCCTAGATTTTAATTTGGATTATGTTACACTCAAGAAAGAAATGAAGCATTTATTGGAATCGATGGGTGTGGTATTCATTTGTGTGGTTGGCATTTGGATGGTCCTTTTGATCCAGCAGCACATTCTGCTTTCAAACCTTCCACCTCCTCTGCCCCAGTATTGAACTCTCTTAATTTCAGTTGAGTGGAGCAAGTAGGTAGGTCTGTTGGAGGCATTATTGGTGGCTGTTCCAGTGACTGCTGCCAAAGCCACTGCGGGATGAGCTACCATGACAAAGAAAATAACAGCAGTTATTAGTAACTGCTGCATTTCTGGACATTGAAAGGGTTCAGGGCAGTGCTTGTGTAGTTCACTTGGGCACACCACACAGAGTCCTGACCGTTTGATTCTGTGCCTGCTGCCTGAATGCTCATTTCCATATGCTCCTTCCTTTCTTTTGGCTTAGCTAACTGCTGCTTCTCCTAAAGACCCAGGTAAGGTGTTCCTCCTCAAGGAAGCTGTCCCTGTTCACATCCCATCCCAGAGTGAATTAGGCACCCCTCTCTGATTCTTTTGTAATTCTTTGTGTACCTATAATCCACTTTCATCACTGTTTTCCCCCAGAAAGCTATGAGCTCCTTGAGGGTAGGGATTGTGCCTTAATCATCTTGATGTTCCCGTTGTTGGTGCACTTTTTGACATAATAGGCCCTCAGTAGATGTTTGTGTAATAACGACTAGGTGAATCCCAGCACTGGTTGATGAAACTACATAATTTTAATTCATCATTTCTCTACATTTGAATAAACTTTTAATTGCTCCCTTGTAAACCCTTTGAAATCTTAAGCACCAAATATAGAATGATTTGGGCTTCAGTTTAATTAAGAAGAAAGCCAAGATAATTAAAATAATATTGGCACTATGTTTTTTTAGAAAGAATATCTATTCTTTTTCTTTTTCTTTCCTTTATTTATTTATTTTTAAATTTTTTTATTGATTAAGTTATTACATATGTGTCCTTATCCCCACGTTACCCCCTTTCCCCCCACTCATGCCCTCACCCTCCCTGGTGTCTGTGCCCATTGGTTAGGCTTATATGCATGCATACAAGTCCTTTGGTTGATCTCTTCCCCTTACCCCCACCCTCCCCTACCTTCCCTCTGAGGTTTGACGGTCTGATCGATGCTTCTCTGTCTCTGGATCTGTTTTCGTTCATCAGTTTATGTTGTTCATTATATTCCACAAATGAGTGAGATCATGTGGTATTTATCTTTCTCGGACTGGCTTATTTCACTTAGCATAATGCTTTCCAGTTCCATCCATGCTGTTGCAAATGGTAACAACTCCTTTTTTACTGCAGCATAGTATTCCATTGTGTAGATGTTCCACAGTTTTTTAATCCACTCATCTACTGATGGGCACTTAGGCTGTTTCCAAATCTTAGCTATGGTGAATTGTGCTGCTATGAACATAGGGGTGCATATATCCTTTATAATTGGTGTTTCTAGTTTCTTGGGATATATTTCTAGAAGTGGGATCACTGGGTCAAATGGGAGTTACATTTTTAGTTTTTTGAAGAATATCTATTTTTAATATATATTTATTGTTTTCAGAGAAAGGAAGGGAGAAGAGGAGAGAGCTAGAAACATTGACGAAGAGAGAGAATCATTGATCAGCTGCCTCCTGGGAATCAAGCCTGTAACCCAGGCATGTGCCCTGAAGGGGAATCAAACCATGACTTCCTGCTTCATAGGTTGATGCTCAACCACTGAGTTGCACCAGCCGGGCTGCACTAGATTTCATTTTTTCATATTTTGTTTGATTACCCATCACTGCCCTGGCTTGTGTGGCTCACTTGGTTGGGCATCATCAGGTGCACCAAAAGGTTGCTGGTTTAATTCCTGGTCAAGGCACATGCCTCGGCTGTGGGCTCCATTCTCAGTAGGGGGCATGCAGGAGGCAACTGACTGATGTTCTGCTCTCACATTGATGTTTCTCTCTTCTCCCTTCCTCTCCCTCTAAAATAATCAATAAACTATTCTTAGAAGAAAAAGAAAAAAACTACCCATCACTTGCTTTTTCAGGAAAAAAAAGCTCTTTAATTTTATGTGGAAATTGGCAATATATACTTAAATAAATTATATGGAAATTTAATAAATACTACCACTCAGAAAATATTAAGCATTTCAATCTTATTCACTTGAAATTGTGGGCAGAATTCAGACATTTAAATGACTTCTAGAAAATTTGATCTATTATACCTTTATTAATAGAAGTAAAATTTAACCTACAGATATAAGGTACTGGGAGAAGATATGAAATCATACTGCCAAAGTGTCAGAAATAGGCTGACTGGAAAAATTTTGTTTGCTATTTGAGACTTACATGACATATTTGTAATGAAACTATTTTATTAAACAGAAAGAAGGAACAAGAGATGATTGATTAAGGATAGTAGTTTTTGTTAAATTTTTTTACATAATATTTATCACATGATAATCTTTATATGTTTGAATTTTTAAGTACTCACTCTAAAGCTGTCATTGTTCATTTATTTTTTAGAAAGCTTTTTTTGGGGTATGTATTGATGGCATATGCCTTAACAGATATATGATTTTATTGAAAACCAAATTTTGATGAACTTAAGTGTCTTTTCAATAATACAGAATAGGAAATTAAAAATTCTAGGGGACATTTTTTTCCATTTGATTATATTATTATTATTATTATTATTATTATTATTATTTTTAGCAGATCACATTATTCCCCAAATGCTTTTCTTTTTATGTGGAAATTAAAAAATCTTATGATTTTTCCTGAGACTTGCAGAATAGTTTTCACATGATATTTGAGGTATTAATATACGGATTTATCTGAAGGCAAGTTTGATAAAATGATGTCCTGCTTTTACCTACCCTAATCAACATAGGATAAAATGCAAACTAGCTTGAATTATTTTCCTTTTCTATAAAACTGACACATGTTCTATGTGGAATCTAATGAACAACATAAACTAACAAACAGAAATAGCTACAGAGACATAGAAGCATTGAACAGACTATCCAACCCCAGAGGGAAGGCAGGGGAGGGTGGGCAGGTGGGAAGGATCAACCAATGAACTTGTATGCATATATGCATAACCCATGGACACAGACAATAGGTGGTGAAGGCTTGGAGAGAGGGCAGGGATGGGTGGGAGAGGTCAATGGGGGAAAAAGGGGACGTATGTAATACTTTCAACAATAAAAACAAAAACGACAAAAACTGACACATGTGCAATACAGAAAACTTATGTAATAGAGAAAACTCAATAAAATCACCATATTCCTACCCTTCAGAAATATCCACTTTTAAGCGTTTGGCATATTTTCTTCTGGTTTAAACAGGATTTCAATGAGAGGAACCTTATCAATCTTTGATTAATACCTATAACTGTAAAATTTGTTTCTTTTTAAAAATATTTTTATCGACTTCAGAGAGAAGAAGGGAGAGGGAGAGAGAGATAGAAACATCAGTGATGAGAGAGAATCATAGATTGGCTGCCTCCTGTATGTCCCCTACTGGGGATCAAGCCGGAAACCTGGGCATGTGCCCTGACCAGGAATTGAACCATGACCTCCTGGTTCATGGGTCAACATTCAACCACTGAGCCATACTGGCTGGGCCAAAATACTTATTTTGTTCATCTTTTAAAAAATATATATATTTTATTGATTTTTTACAGAGAGGAAGGGAGAGGGATAGAGAGTTAGAAACATCGATGAGAGAGAAACATCGATCAGCTGCCTCCTGCACACCTCCTACTGGGGATGTGCCCGCAACCAAGGTACATGCCCTTGACTGGAATCGAACCTGGGACCTTTCAGTCAGAAGGCCGACGCTCTATCCACTGAGCCAAACCGGTTAGGGCTTATTCATCTTCTTTATCATACAGCTCATCAACCTACTAGTATATTGTATTCTCAATACATGTTGATAAAATAACTATCTACATTAACATGCTTGAGTGCTGATATGATTCTATGGACATTTTGATAGTATCCTGATAATGATACCTTTGCTTTTGTATTGTAAGTTCCCTTCCTTGGGTTAGCTGGGTGCATGAATTACCTTGTGACCCTGTGAATTTTATGTTCAGTGTATGCTCTATTTGCCTTTGTTTTAGAAAATGTCAGTGGATTGGTCTGTGTTTGGCAGTAATTATAAAGTAACATTTTTTCCCCGTCACAGCTGGGAGTACATGCTCAAGCCATCAGATGACATGCTCCAGTGGTGAATGTATTCCAAAAGAATACATGTGTGACCACGTCAGAGACTGCTCAGATGGAACTGACGAGAAAGACTGCCGTGAGTCCCTTTCCGTCTTTGCACTGTATTTAGTTTCACATTTGTCCCTTTGGCATTTTAAGCAACTTGTTAGATTTGTTGATGGACAGAAATGCCTACAATATGCCTCTTGTTATTGAAATCTCTTGGCAGATTCTTTTGTGGATTAGAGGTGATGTTCTGATAGAAGTCTATTTTTATGAAAACCTTCTGAGTGTGTCCTGCCTTAGTACATAAATTTTCTGTATTTTTTAAATTAAGAAACTTTCAACATTAACATATAATCCTGAAAGGTCATTGAGTACATTGAGTACAAAGGCCCGTTTGGTCAATTATAACTTTTATTACATTACTATGGTAAATCTGTAGGTCAAATGTCTCGTTAATCATTAGTTTTGTGCTCTTATGGACTTTTTTTTTTTTTTCCAGATTGCTTTTGGACAAGTGTTATATTTGGCTTTCCCTAGAATGATAGCATACTATATCAGTTGGTAACTGATCACAACAAGATCAGGCATATAAATCGCAGAATTCTGTGTATAATGTTTAAACATTATAATAACCAAAATAAGAGAGTGCAATCATGGTGCATAAGGCACTACTTACAAACAAGTAAAGCATAATCTGCCTCTCTTGAGGTTTATATAGAACTAGAGGCCTGGTGCATGAAATTTGTGCACTCAGGGGTCCCTCAGTCCGACCTACACCCTCTCGCAGTCCAAGAGCCCTCAGGGGATGTACGACTGCCGTCTTAGGCCCGCTCCCTGCAGTAGGACATCCTTAGCACTGCCGTGGAGGTGGGAAAGACTCCCGCCACCACTGCTGCGCTCGCCAGCCGTGAACTTGGTTCAGGGCTTCTGGCTGAGTGGCGCTTCCCCTGTGGGAGTGCACTGACCACCAGGGGGCAGCTCCTGCATTGAGCGTCTGCCCCCTGGTGATCAGTGCGTGTCATAGAGACTGGTCGTTCTGCCGTTTCTTCTATTTGCATATTAGCCTTTTATTATATAGGATTGTTAGAATACAGAAATATAGGAATTTTTCTACTGTGTCAGTCCTATGTTTCATCAAACTCAGTCTGAAAAGCTCTTAGAAGTCTATCATTTATGAATTTATCCAGAACTTTTTTTCTTTTTATACATTTTCTCTTGACACTTTTTATACATTTCTCTTTTTGGAATATTGCAATTTAGAAGTTTACTATGTGCTTCCATTTTTTTTTTCTCATACTATGGTACTTCCTTTCTTTAGCTCTTAAATTTATGTTTCAAACTTCAAAGAGTTATTATAAAGTCACTATTCAGATCATCAGAAGACAAATTTTATGTACATTAGAAACCTTGACCATAAACTTCTGTTACATGGCTCCATCTAAAGATATAAATTTTAGCCTATTTTCATGGGACTTCTTCTCTATTGTTTGAGAATTTTGATAGAAGAAATACTTATATATATGAAAAGGAGAGGCCTGGATTCAAACAGGCCCAGATTCATGCTGCAGAACACATCATATCACACTACATTTTAAAAAACAATACCTTTCCTCCAATGTTTTGTTCCTTGTATGTTATTTTTCTTTGAGAAGAGTCTATACTATTTGTCTTTGTATCTCCATTTCTTAGCTGAGTTCCTGGCACAGTTCTCTTCGGGTATATTTTCTAATTAAGTGTTCTCTTTTGAAAGAGATTATGTTGCCCCTAGTTTGGGTCTCCCTTCACGTTAGACATTTTGCAGGGAATTTAGACCTTGCAATGGTAATTTTAGAGATGATAGGGTGTTTCTGGATGTCATGAAAGAGCAAGTCTGCGAGTCAAGGACTTTTTGTTAAGCCAACAATAGGTCCTTTATTGAGGCAAGTGAAGAAAATATTTTGGTTAATAATAACGGTAAATCATATAAAGTTATGTGCCATTTAAGGATGGGGATATGTCCTGAGAAATGTGTTGTTAGGTGATTTCGTTGTGTAAACATAATAGAATGTACTTATACAAACCTGCAGTGGTTCTCAAACTTCCTAATGCCGTGACCCTTTAATACAGTTCCTCATGTTGTGGTGACCCCCAACCATAAAATTATTTTCGTTGATACTTTATAACTGTAATTTTGCTATTGTTATGAATCGTAATGTAAATATCTGATATGCAGGATGTATTTTCATTGTTACAAATTGAACATAATTAAAGCATAGTGATTAATCACAAAAACAAAATGTGATTATATATGTGTTTTCCGATGGTCTTAGGCGACCCCTGTGAAAGGTTCGTTCAACCCCCAAAGGGGTCGCGACCCACAGGTTGAGAACCGCTGCCATAGGGTATAGCCTGCTACACATTTAGACTGTGATATAGCTTATTGCTTTTAGGCTACAATCCTGTACAGCACGTTGCTGTACAAACAACACAAGATTAATTCAAGCACAAAAGAAAATAATGCAGTCGAGAGACACAAGGTGTGTGAGGCAGCTGTTTGCGTAACATAACATACTGTTTTACTTACAGCAAAATTTTTTTTAAAGTACTAAGAGTACACTCTAAGATAATGATAGCAGAGTACTATTATAGTACAGAAACTACATAAGCCATTAACATAGTAATTTATTATCATTATCAAGAATTATGTACTGTCCATAATTGTATATACTATACCTTTCTATTACTGGCAGTGCAGTAGGTTTGTTTATACCAGCATTACCACAAACACATGAGTAATGCATTGCACTGTAACTTTAGGATGGCTACAATGTCAGTAGGCGATAGACATTTTTCAGCTCCATCATAATCTCATGAGACCTGTCTTGTATGCGGTCTGTCATTGACCAAAACGTCATTATATGGCACATGACTATATTATATTTTGTAAACTTCATAACATTACATAAATTCCAGTTATTATTAGGTTTCTCAATGAAGACAGCACAGCAGGTATTATTATACTTTATTATGAATAAAGAAACTGAAACTGCGAAGTGTAGCATGTCCTGTTCAAGGTAGTATGATGTGTGGCAGAGCTAGTGCTCAACCCGTCTTCTGGTTCCAAGTCTGGTGATTATTCTTCATGAAGGACCTTTTTCACAGAAGGAGAAGGTTCTATCTTGTGCAAGTTTAAGAGAGAACCAGAGGCCTGTGCCACCAGCCAACAGTCCGTGTCTTTATTCCTTATTTACAAGTGGATAAAAATGAGTGCTTTATTGCAAGTGCAATGGGAATGAAGGAAATGGTACTTCAGGGAAAAGAAAAGGCCGTCGAAACAGATTGTTTGGATTTATTCCATGTGAATAATCTGCATCCAAGTCTAAAGTCACCAGTACAACTGCCTGACGACTTTGCCAATGGAACTTCCGGCAAAAAGCTGGCAGGGTACAGTGTGCAGGCAGCTGTTAGAGAAAGGAATGAAGGAAAGGAAGTGAGTTTTATAAAATATCTGCATAGGAGTTTTTAATCAAGTTTTTGTTTGTATTTTTTTTTTTAAAGCACAAGTAACTGGTGAAAGGAGGATTTGTTAAGGAAAGAGAACCCGATTTATAGCTCATTGTTTCTGGAATTATACAAGTTATGAACCCTTCAGGGTTCGTGGCCCTAAAATGAACCTCACACATGTAAGGGCTTTTACAATGAGGTACTATTTTCTATTCCTCTCTACTTTGTTTATTTATTATGTGTTAGTGATGGAGGAATGTGAAAAAAATCTAACCAATCAGAGGAAATTAAGAAAAGAATCTTCATACTTCCTGGTTAGTGCTTTGATCTCCTGGCCACAGCCAGATTCAAACAGGAAGGAAATGAATGGCCTAGATTGGATAGACGTCTTTAGAAAGTGCCAGTATAGGGGGCAGGATTGACTCATTTTGTTTTCCCTCTTGGAGCTCTTGTGTGAAGTGGGAAAGGGAATTGCTGCTCACCAAGCACCCATTACTGTCTTATGCAATTTTTACATCAGAACTACAAGCCGTATGTGATGGCCATCTCCATTTTAGAGATTGTGAAGATTGTCAAGAAGCAAGGGTAGAGGAGGCGGGACTTTAATGTTAGTCTAAACCCCATGCCGGGGCCCTCAGAATATTTTTCTTTAGTAATGGAAGTTTACAAACTATTTTTGTCTGAAGGTTACTTAACTCTTTTATTATTTTAAAAGTTATTGTTTAAAGCTTATGAAAGATTTTTAACATAATCAAAAGCATGATGAATTATATAATGAACCTCTTTGTACTCATCGTTATTATGTTAATTATCAACTCATGGCTAATTTTGTCTTACCTGTAGCTCTTTCTTCTTTTCCCCTTTATTTTATTTTTTTAAAAAAAATATTTTTATTGATTTTAGAGAGGAAAGGAGGGGGAGAGAGAGAGAGAGAGAGAGAGAGAGAGAAACATCAATGATGATAGAGAACCATTGATTGGCTGCCTCCTGCACGCCCCCTACTGGGGATCGAGCCTGCAACCGAGGTACATGCCCTTGACCAGAATTGAACCCGGGACCCTTCAGTCTGCAGGCCAATGCTCTATCCACTGAGCCAAACCAGCTAGGGCAATTTCCCCCTTTATTTTGAAGCAGTATTTATCTCCAAAATAAAAGGAGTAAAACACAGCCACAATATCACGGTCTACCTAAAAGTTAACAGCTGTTCCTTAAAATAATCAGATAACCAGTTAATACTTTAAATTTCTCAATGATTTTGTTATTATAGTGCAATTGTTTAAATCCGAATCCAAATAAAATCTGTTAGAGTTAGTTGCTGTCTTAAAATTTGTAAGTTTCCCTCCCATTTTTGTTTTTTACTCCTTGCAATTTATTTGTTAATGAAACCAAGTCAGTTGTCCTGGAGTTTTCCACAGTCTGGGTTTTGTTCATTGTATCCCTTGATGTCATTTAACATGCTCTTCTGTCCTCTGTATTTTTTGGAAGTTGGTAGCTAGATCTGGAGCAAGGGTTCTTGACCTTGGCACTAATGACATGTGGGGCCAGATAATTCTTTATTGTGGGGAGCTGTCTAGTGCATTATTGAAAGTCTAACAGTATCTCTGGCTTCTACACTAGAAGCCAGCATTAACCCCCAAACCAAAATGTCTCCAGACAACGCCAAATATTCTCTAACGCAAAATGTCCTTCCTTTCCTTGCTCTAGGTCAGAACAGTGCTAGTGTAGAGGCTTGCACAGATGAGCAAGGATTTCTTTTCATGTGTGTGTGCAACATACTTTATATATAAGGCATACATTTCCAATAGTAGTGACGTTAGCAGCCATTGCTGATCTTTGTTGAGATCCATTAGTCATGGAGGTACTTGTTATTTTTAATTTATTGATTGATTTTCAAAAATATATTTTTACTGATTTCAGAGAGGAAGGGAGAGGGAGAGAGAGATAGAAACATTAATGATGAGAGAGAATTGTTGATCGGCTGCCTCCTGCATGGCCCCTACTGGGGACTGAGCCCGCACCCCTGGCATGTGCCCTTGACTGAAATCAAACCCGGGACCCTTCAGTTTGCAAGCCGATGCTCTATCCAGTGAGCCAAACCAGTTTTTAAGAGAGAGAGAGAGAGAGAGAGAGAGAGAGAGAGAAGTAGAAGGAGAAAGGGAAAGAAAGAAAGAGGAGAGAGAGAAAGAAAGAGGAGAGAGAGAGAGAATGAGAAACATCAATTTGTTGCTCCACTTATTTATGCATTCATTGTTATTTCTTGTATGTGCCCCGATCAGGGATTGATCCTGCATCCTTGATATATTGGGACCATTCTCTAACCAACTGAACTACCTGGCCAGGGCCTATTTAACTATTTTAGGTGCCACTTCAATTATATAGCAGCTATTTATTAGTAGTTTGAAATTAGAATGTTCCTACATGGTCAAGGATTAAATGAGGCTTGGCTAGAAATCATTTTGTGAGATATAACACTTTTTTCTGTTGTTTCTGCAGTCATGATGTATAGGAATCAATACTTGAGGACAAAATTAGATTGGCTTATGAATATAATTTATATTTTTCTATTTCTCAGAAATAGGTTTTCTATAGGAATGGGTCTTAATACATTATTAGTAAGCACCTAGAAACCACTTAAATATAGTAATGGATATTAGAAAAGCTCCAAAGAAGGACTGATTCTTTACCCCAATTATTTGAAAGGATCAGGAAGCTTGCTTCTGTAGTGGATAGTCATGCCTGTCAGGTCAAACCCCTAGGTTATAGTCCCCACCCTCTCAAGCTTATAAGATCAAATCATAGAGTTCCAAGACAGAGCACCTTGTGTCCATTCCAGGCATTCCTTTTACAGAACAAAGAATGGTGTGTACGAGTCCTCCCGGGGAGGCAGGGAGAGGGGAGGTAAGAGAATGGGTGAGATGGTGAGGAAGGCGAGGGTATTAAGCTCCCAATAAAAAGATTATCCTTGAAATAAATTTGGTTGTAGTATAAATGTTTCTTGTTGTGTTTGGTCTTTTTGTCTGCTATATTTTTGGTTATTTGTTTGAGAACTATTTCTGAATATATATAATCTGTGAAACAGGCTAAAGCTCATTTTCCCCTAAGTTATTTTACTCTTCCGTCTGGCCATCTGTAAAATGGTACCTGCTATTAAACAAATTCTCAATTAAAAAAAATTTTTTTTAAGGAACAGAGAGATTCAAACTGCAGTCCGCTTACTTCTAATGGGATTAGCGTCAAGGAAAACCATTCAAGCAGAGTCTAAGATAAACATCAGAACAATGCAGCAATTATGGGTCATTCAATTAATATATTTCAGTGACTTAAGGTTGCTCAAAAATAGTACAATTTCCCCCTTTTAAGTAAATAGATTATTTTGCTTTTATCAAGTACCATACTAGAATGAGTTTGGTGTAAAACTATTGCTAATTATCATTGGTTTGTAGCACTTCTCTTTTGTTACTTAGGAATGCCAAAGAAAGGGTAAAATCCCTGCTACAATGAAGGCTTTCTTGCTGCTAATCAGCAGTATTTGGTCTGCCTGCAACTGGGGCTGCTTTGTCCCTGAAGTTTTATTTCTATTGACTTTCTGTTCTTTAGAATTTAAACATTTTTCCTTTATATATCTAACTGCTGAAACTCTACCCAGGGGAACAGTTGGGAGGGGAATAGAGAGGATGGTTAAAGTCACTCTGCGGACTGTGACGGTTTGTGAAAAACATATTTGTTCTTCAAACTCAGTTCCACATGTAAGCAAGCTGCCCAGCGAGTCCTGCTCTTACTATCCTCTCTCTACCCGAGGTGAGAAAGCAGAAGTAGAGACTGACCCCATCTTACATATCACATCACAGATGTACCTTTTTAACATTCTTACAGTTGAGATAGGATTCAGAGCCCTGACACCTTGAAGAAAGAGAAGAAGTTCGACTGAGTCTCCATCATTCAAGCACATTATAAATATCTCCCACCTAAGATCTCTCTCAGCTATTGCCCAATTTCTCCGCTCCCTTCTCCAACAAGGTTACATAGGGTTGTCTTTAATCAGTCTCCATTTCCTCTCCTCCTTTCCTTCTTGAATTCACTGAAAACAGTCCTTCATCTCCACTGGTCTCCTGAAAACATTCTCGTCAATGCCACCGTTGACCTTCATTTTGCTAAATCTTATGGTTCTTGTTCACATATCACCTTATCAGAGAGCTACTCCTCACTGTCACTCTTTATCATTCTACCCTGCTATCTTTCCATAAATGTAAGTTCCAAGTAAAATATAAGTTCTGAGAGTAGGGACTTTATTCATCCTTTTATCTCTAGCACCTAGTATTCCTATAGGTATGCAATAGTTATTCATTGAATGAAATATATATATATATTTTTTAAATATATATTTTATTGATTTTTCACAGAGAGGAAGGGAGAGGGATAGAGAGTTAGAAACATCGATCAGCTGCCTCCTGCACACCCTTGACTGGAGATGTGCCCGCAACCAAGGTACATGCCCTTGGCCGGAATCGAACCTGGGACCTTTCAGTCCGCAGGCCGATGCTCTATCTACTGAGCCAAACCGGTTAGGGCGAAATATATTTTTTTAAAAAAGCTGTGGGACTTTCTACTTCACCTGTCAGGCACATTCCTAGTTTAGGTCTAAGATCAGGTCAGTGTGGATAGAGACCAGAATGAGATTTGGGACTTAACACTCAGTTCAAGGAGAGCAGAGCAAGGAAAACTAGATAACCTAATGTTTCCATTTTTGACTTCAGTTTCCTGAAAGCTGCTCAGACTAAACTTGATGTCAGTCCAATCTGCTATCCCTCCGGATGAGTATATTTGCTTTCTTTTTCCAAGACATTGAATGGCTGTTTCCTTTTTATAAATCTTATTCTGTATATGCTTTTTATTGAAAACAACTTCAAATTATTGTGAGGAAGAAGCAGGAAATGCCTCTCTGTTGTTCTCTTATATATTGCTGCATTCCATAGGTACCAGTCTGTGATGGTAGTCACATCAGGGGCTTGAAATTGGGGCTGGCATGGAGGTGGGCGGATAGGAGAGGAGGGTGAGTCTCCTGAGGTTTTGTGGTCTGTTTTTTTTTTTTTTTTAATTGACTTTCTTTTTTGTCCTGGTACTTCCTAGCCCAGGGTTTCCTGGAATTCCTAAATTATACCCGATTGAAGTCGTTAGAATATGCCATAACTTGTTGAAATCTAGAATTGGCCTCACTTCTCCAGATTTCCCAAGGTGGAATGGGAAACTGAATGGAAGAAAGAAAAACTTTCCCCCTTGGGTTACTTCTCTTTCTTTTCATATTATTTTTTGAAGATTTTCTATTTACTTTCATTCAATTTCATTCTTCTGTAATTTTTTGCTTCTTTCTATTACTTTGAAGCTTATTAGCAGTAGTTCTATCTATTGTAGGAACATGCATTGTGGAGCCAGATTGCCTCCAGACTGAGTTCTGGTTCTCCAAGTTACCACTTGTATGACCTTTTTCAAATTACATAACCTCTCTGTGCCTCAGAGAGGCACATGTATGAAATCTATGAAATATAAATCTATAAAATGGGAGTAATAATAGTATCAACCTCATAGGGTTGTTATGGACTGAGATGAGTTCATACATATTGAGTAGTTCTATGGCACATAATGTTCAGTATATGCTGTTGATTATTATTATTATTGTTAGTGCTTATTTAACTTTGTGGGTAGTACTTGCAACTAAGTACTGGTGACAAAACTAGTAAACTTTTTCTGGCAAATCATTACTTTAGATTAGCCTGCCTAGTAACTTACAAATGATGATTCGAGAACCTTGAAAAGTCCTAGGTGTCTGGGCAGAGGTTGTATCAGTAACTTCTTGTTTTCCTTTAAATCTTGGAGTAAGTTTCATAATCTACCTTGAAGGTGCCTTCTCTTTCTTTATAATCATTTTATCTTCCTTTCTATGTTCTTTTTGGCCATTTTGTCAAGTTCTGACAATAGAATGTATTTACAGCCTTCCTGTCAAGATAATAAAGAGTAGTGCCTAATATTTGCATCTTACTTTGCTGTGAATGATTTCCATTCTGGGAGTTCTGGGAGGTCCTCAAACCACATCTTCCTCCTTGGTTGTATAAACAGAACTATATAGCATGGAACTTTCTTGCTTCAAACCAAATCCTTAGCAGAGAAAAAATTTAAAAATCTTAAAGTGCAGATGTCCTTTGTATATTTAGGAGCAACTTCCAATTTGGGGGGAACATACCTGTACATGTGTCATTTTGAATTTGGAGGAAGTAAGGAAGGGAGACGGCAAAGGTGGTGTGAGCAAGGGTGGTGTGAGCAAGGGTGTGCCAGGGTGTCCTCGCATTTTTGTGTCAGGTAAACTTAAGAGGTCTGGGGCTTAGTTAATAGTTACTTGTCAATTTTTCCATTAAGTCAAAACATATGATGAAATTTCCCTGGTGTTCTTGTATATCAACTCCCCTCTTATTGTACTTGTCCTTAAAATCCTGCAGGACATTTAAGCTACATGATGTCATTGCTCCATAGAAGAAACTTTATAAGGCTAGACTCAGACAAGCAAATAAACCAAAAAATAAGATTTTAGATATCCCCCAATCCCAAAGTTATGTGACTTGTTGTTTCCTGGGGTAGATTGAAACTCATTAACATCTTTAGCAATAAAAATCTTTAAGGAGGAATCAGTTCATTTCTTACTTTGCTCAGTGTGAACAATTTGGACTTGTCCCCCTCTGTGCGGGTCTCCAAAGGGAGAAGTACCTTGGAAAAGAGATTTCCAAATATTTTCAGTGTTGAATGGAGTCAGGTAGCTCTGTGCAGTCTTTCCTATATGCCTTCAGTTAACTATGCACAGAAGAGACCAGAAGGTGGGCAGGGGTTGAGGCAGGTCCTAAGCTGACTGAGGGAGATTCGTTATCAGCAAGGATGGAGACAAGAAAGCTGTTTGTTCCTCATTCCGAGTGTCAAACTACTGACCTCTGACCATCACCATTCTCTCCCTGATGACATCAAGCTGGCCTGTTGTTTGTTGGGGGGAGGATGAGCCATGTCAGCAAACTTTTAGTCGTGTCAGTGGATGCTGTTTTAGTTCTTCCCTTTTCAGTTTAATGGTAGTGATTCCTGAAAAGCAGGATGGGGAGAACAAGAGATCTGCCTAGCATATTTATCCCAGATCCTTCATATCTACAATAATCGCTTTAAGAGCTAGTTACAATCCAAGCCCAAATAAATTTCCCTCCTGACAGATATCTTATCTATTGCAAAGAGCTGAATTTTCTGAGATTCCTCTCCTGCTTGCTGCTGCCCTTAAAAGGGTAGATAACATACTAACTCTACAAGCTATCCAGCACACAGGAGGAAGGGAATTGCTTGCCTGACTCAACTGGCCTCTTGCATCTCTTGAAGGGAGAATTAATAAACAAAGTTGGGTGACCCTTTGAAGGCACACTTGCAGTGCATACCATGGCAATGATAAAAAGACAGCAATAACCCAAAGCACTAGCTAATTCTTGGACTATTAAGAAATATAATTCAGAAAAATTTAAAATGTTAATCAGTTATTTTAAAATACCTTCCACTTTAATACATGGTTGACTACATGTAACTTTGGCAATTTAGATATTTAAAGACGCTTAATAGACTAGTTTTTGAACTTCTGGAGATGAGAATATTTGGGCTTATTCTAACTTCACTGTACACAAAATGGAAAAAGATTACTTCAGACTTTATCCTTTTTAAAAGTATGACTTGTTAACACTAGACAAGTTTAATATAGTTTCAGCAGAGAATTTTGTGCACTGCCCCTGCTTGAAGGAGACTTTGGGACTATCCAAAGAATTATCTGAAGAATCTGTCTATGAAACCCCAAATAGGCTTCTTAATGCAAACTTGAGCCTCAAAGTGGGACTGTGCTCTGTTCTTTGAGATCCTAACTAAGACACATCTTTTCCTTTGTTAAAAAGAATCTTGAAGACAACCAAAATCATTATGAAAACAATCTTTTTTTTATTCCAGGTTTTGTAACAGCTTGTACTTTATTACATATGCAACCCCACTATACCTGCCAGTTGCTCCCCACACCCTCCAAAGTATCATCTTCTTGATATCAGCCCCTTCTTGAGGCAACTAAGCTATTCCTTTCTTTCTGGGGCAGAACAGATGGGAGTCCCTAGAGCAGGCAGTGGGCAGGGGAAGAGCTACAATTAATCATCATAGTCCTCTTACAGGTATTTAAACTTAAATCAGCACCCTTGGGGAGTTGTACAGGGTTTTCAGAAAGGATGGATGAAGCTGCCCCTAAACAATCTTTAATGGGAAAAAAAGTCAAACCAAATGAAAAAAAAAAGTCAAACCAAGAAAGGTATATTTGTGAGAAGGAGGTTATAAAAAGTCATAAAAGGCAGAATTTCAAAATATTTTTAATAGATTTTTAACTAAAAAGTTCACTGTGATAACTCTATAGCAATAGT
Source organism: Myotis lucifugus (assembly GCF_000147115.1). Taxonomy (NCBI): domain Eukaryota; kingdom Metazoa; phylum Chordata; class Mammalia; order Chiroptera; family Vespertilionidae; genus Myotis; species Myotis lucifugus. Next base: position 12,040,859 of record NW_005871053.1, read on the forward strand.
GAGCATTTCTTGAGCATATTAAGGATCCAATCTCTTTGTTGGGGATTCTAAAGTGAGTAAGACAGGATCCTTGTTCTCAAAGGATTTTCTTATGTTGTTGGGGAAACAGATAAACAGCTGACAGCATGAAGCCGGGGATCATAAAAAAAAAAACATGTTCCAAGTTTGGGGATGACAGCATGTTATTCCTGCAAGGGACATCCTGATTATTCCACTGCACGCTAGAAAACCAGGGTTAAGCATCTGGTTAATAGCAATGAGGTGACCACATGTTCATAACGTGGTAATGATTTTTCATGCTTGTAGAGCACGTTACTCTTTTTAAAGTACTTTACTAGGCATTGTCTTTTGAGGCTCTTTATCATGAGAAGTAAATTATCCAAATGCATGGATAAGGAAGTGGTGACGCAGAGAGGATAGGCAGCTTTGAGTAAGAGTAAATAGCTACTGGGTGGTACTCCAGGCCCCAGGTCTCCTGACTTCTAGGCTTTCTTTCTTTCTACGATCCTCCAGTGAAAGAAACAGCCCTTCACTTCCCAAAGCATGTGGGTCACTTCCCAAAGCATGTGGGGAGACACATAAGTTTCCTGAGATGCTATTTGTATTACGTAAAAGAAGGTTCCATTTTGAAATAAGTAAGATTCGTTCTCATTCTTCATCTCTGAGATCACAAGCAGTTCAGTTCTTCAGGGGAGACTTCCCTGGGCCCCCAGACCCCCTACTAGGCACCCTCACAGCGCTCTCTACTTCCTACATTAGCATATAACCCAGTTTGTAATTTGCTATTTGTGTCATTATTTGATCAATGTCTCTTTCTCCTATCCAACCACAATCTCCATGAGGCCAACTGTAATCTCCATGTCTCTTATTTACCAATATATGCTCAGCATTTAATGTTAGCATATAGTAGTCACTCAAGCAGTGTTTGTTATAGGAATGTCTTAATTTAAGGTTTTTGAACTATTTCTATTCCTTTAGGATACCCAACATGTGAGCAGCTTACTTGTGCCAATGGAGCCTGCTATAACACTAGTCAGAGATGTGATAAGAAAGTTGACTGCAGAGACTTCTCTGATGAAAACAACTGCAGTAAGTAATGTACACAAGATGTTCTGAAGTTGGTTTCTATTGGCAAATTATGGATATCTCTTCTCAAGTTCGTGTTCAATGAATTCATATTGGAAGCGTGAAGTCAGCCATGGTGGGAGTATTTACATCATGGAAACTAGCAAACAATATAATTCAGGGTCTTTTTGTCCCTGGAGAGCTAGTTTTTAGACATTTTTAAAAATATATATATTTTATTGATTTTTTTACAGAGAGGGATGGAGAGGGATAGAGAGCCATAAACATTGATGAGAGAGAAACATCAATTCAGCTGCCTCCTGCACACTCCCTACTGGGGATGTGCCCACAACCAAGGTACATGCCTTTGACCGGAATCGAACCTGGGACCCTTAAGTCCGCAGGCCGATGCTCTATCCACTGAGCCAAACCAGTTAGGGCAGTTTTTAGACATTTACGAGCATACTACTGAATAATAAGAATTTCTTTTTAAACATGAGTCAGAATCTTCCTATGAGATTAAATGACTACAATGGAATTGAAATTCTCTCTTTTCTTTCCCTTCTTAACCTTGTGTACCAGCTGAAGGATGTTCCCACAACCAGTTTCAGTGTGGCAGTGGGGAGTGCCTCTCTCATGACTACGTCTGTGACCACATCCCAGATTGTAAAGACGGCAGCGATGAACATTCTTGCAGTACGGTGATTTCCTTAAGCTGGTCCTGGTGTTAGGAGTGGTTCTCTCCCCGCCCCCCCACCCCCTCAACATCCTATCAATGTATCACTCTTTTCAAACAAAAAGGTCACTATGTCTGATGGCAGATGGAGCCAGAAGTTCATTTAGGGCCCATGGCATGAGCCTCAGCAGTGTTACTGGACCTGGCTCCTTTATCTCCCAAGGATCTGTGTAGAGTTGAAGGGTTGCTGATGGACAGTTTGCATTCTTTCCTTAGGCTACAAGGGTACAGGGTGTACTGTATCACTGGACTCTCAGGTTACCCAGACCTCAGGAATAGGTCTGATAGCAGGGATAGTCCAGTGAGAGAAAGGAGAAGGTCCCTAATAGCAACGGTCCTCACTTTCCTCTTTACTTTGAAGTTCTTACCCCATTGAAATTGGAGGGTCCGAAGAGTTTTATTGTGATGCAGGGGGCTTTCATTGTTTCCACTTTCCCACTCTGATCCTACTTTTCCTTCCATGCTGTTGCTTGCAATGCAAGCCATCTCTCTCTTATTGTTGCCACCTATGGACTCACTTTATTGGAATATATAGCTTGAAGTCTCTGAGAGTGTTTTACTAAGTCCAATAAATTGCCAGCTTTTTGTGGTCATTTACTTACTAAAATCTATGATTTTTCTCCACACCCATTTTGATGAATTGGCACCCATGCCGTAGGGGTAATCCAGTATTTTCAATATCACCCTAATTTTCTATGAGCCACGCCTGATTTCCTTTCTGGTGCCTTGGCTTATTTTAGAGACCTTATTAAAGAAGAACGCGACATCATGGAGTAGGTGACTAAGAATCATTTGGTCCTAAATAGCAATTCCAGTGCTTGTGGTAAAGTAGGAGAATGTTAGATGTTGGCATGTCTATGGCATCTTTATTAGTTTGCATCCTCTGTTCTGTGTTAACCTACAGCTACTAATACTGTCTTATTTTTAATCTTGAGAAACATAGACCAGCACCTGGGTTCACCTCCCGGACCCAGAGCTGCTCTTTGCTCCTTTTCCTTATTTTCCCCCTTCTCTTCCTCTTTTCTTCATTTTTGTCAAGATACTTAGTTAAATTGATAAAGACATTTCAGTTTCTAGGAGCTCCGTTTAGGCAGTGGGGTGAGCACTGTGAGTTTTTCCAAGTGCTTTGGGTCTTTGGAGTACAGCTGTGGTTTGTTTCCAGACTACGGGACCTGCAGAGGCAATCAGTTCACGTGCCCCAATGGCCACTGCATTAATCAAGACTGGGTTTGTGATGGAGACGACGACTGCGCAGATAATGGAGATGAAGATGGATGTGGTAAGAGATTCTGATTGAAAAGTGTTTTCTTAAAGTGTTTCCAGAACTTGTTTTTCCGATTTTCCTTGTTGAAAGTTATCTGTGTGTCAAGCACGTCTCAGAATTGTCTGGGATTTAAGGGACTTAATGGGGGTGGGGGGGGGGGGTAAGCAAGAGACTCCACTAAAAAGACCCAGAACTCAGATATAACATATATTATAATTTCCTCCTTAAGGCAATATAGTAGGGTAACCTCTCTCCCTTTGATAGCTTACTCTTTCCCTATAAGACTGCTTATTTTAACTAGATTTATATGGCAAAGAAGTAGGATGGAGAAGAAGGGAAAACTGGGGGAAATGTGAGTTGCCTTTGACCTAACCTTTAAAAATGACTTTGAATCTTGGTAAAAGTTCAGTTCAGTTTTGTTTTGTTTTTAAATTCTGATTTCCAATCAGAGTGAGTGACATCCAGTGGTGGAAGAGAGGCCACAGAGGCACCATGAGAGATGGAGCCAGGGGTTGGTATTTGCAGGAGGGGCTGCTCTCCAGGGAAGCGTTCAAAGGTTCTATGAGAAGGAAATTGTCAATAATAGTCACTCTCTTCACTCTGCAATACCTCTAATAGTTCAGAAGTTACTAACACCCACACCATAAAGCAAGTTACTTATACTGTGCCAGCCCCAGATATAGCAGCAGTGATTTCACATTTCGGTGTCCCAACGAGTAGTCTTCCTACATTTGAGTTATAGTTTTTCTTACACCGTTGACATTTCACTCAGGAAATAACCAAAATAACAAAATAAAAACTCAGAAATCCTGGTGTTACCTTAATAGCCTCTCCTGTAATTTGTGATTTAAGTAACTGAGTCTTCCTTTAGGGGTTATTCATCTAGTTTGTTGATAATCCAGATCCATACTTGCAATTTACTTTTATAACCTGGCTGGGGGCTGCCTCCCCCAGAAAGAGTGAAACTTAAATAATTCCATTTTGCCACTCTTTAGAAGCTCAAAAAAAGTTCACCAGTAGAATTGGAAACTATATAGGCCATTTGAGACTTCTACCTGATCTATATCCTCTCTTAACCATGGATTAAAATAAAAATAACCGGCTTCATTTCTCATGTGGTTGTAACTTTCTTTCTTTTTCCCCTCTCCACAGAAAGCAGTCCTCATCATTTTCATAAATGTTACCCAGGTGAATGGGCTTGTCCAAAGTCTGGAAAATGCATCCCAATTACAAAAGTCTGTGATGGAGTTTTAGATTGCCCATCAGGGGAAGATGAAGGCAATGCCACTGCGGCACGACCTTGTGGTGAGTATGGAAATTTACCTGGGATCTTTCAGATAAATATGCTTCTGTTTTTTTAATGACAGAATCCCAAATATAGAGAATATCAGTTCGTGTTTGCATAACAAGCTGTCCCAAGACTTACCGGCTTAAACCCACAAACATATATTATTTCTCACAGTTCTGTGGGTTGCCTGGGGAGTTCTTCTGACCTAGACCAGCTCACTCCCTTGTCAGGATGTTGCGATAAAAGCTCTGGCCTGTCCAGGCTTGTTTACATGGTGGTAGAAAGGGCAAACCCTAGTGCACAAGCTCTTTTTAAGCCTCTGTGTATGTCATGTCTTATTGGCCAAAGCAAGTCACTTGGCCAAGTACAGTGTCAATGGTTTGAAGAGATAGGCTCCACCTCTTGATAGGAAGTGCTTCAAATATCTGTAGCTTTTTTTTCTTCTTCTATCCAGGCACAATTATTTTAATGACAATTTTAATGACTCTAAAGAAGATTTTATTCCCTCGCTTATAATTATGAAAAAGTCTTGTCTGATTATTTTCAAAAAAGAAGTTTCTGGTTCCCGGGTTATATACTTGAGTTATTTTTCTTCTTTTTCTGTTGCTGTAGAACAGTGGTTCTCAACCTGTGGGTCGCGACCCCTTTGGCGGTCCAACGACCCTTTCACAGGGGTCGCCTAAGACCATCCTGCATATCAGATATTTACATTACGATTCATAACAGTAGCAACATTAGTCATGAAGTAGCAACAAAAATAATTTTATGGTTGGGTCACAACATGAGGAACTGTATTTAAAGGGCCAGAAGGTTGAGAACCACTGCTGTAGAATATTCACCCCACCATCAACCCGTGAACTCTGGACAGCTGACTGTCCTGTAAGAGAATAACAATTTATGACCTTGATTTCATCAATGGTGCATTCTAAAGTATTCAGTACTTGCCTAGAAGCAACTATGTACCTGTAACCCTAAGGCCTCTTTTTTTTTTCCTCCTTGGAAAAAACATGTAATGTTTAAATATACAGAGACTTACATGGCATTCTTCCCCCCGTCACCCCATTTCATTTAGAGGCCCTTTTTGAAAATCTTAATAAGAGATATATAGTCATAGTGCGAAACAAAAATAAATAGTACAAAATAAAATAGAAAATATAAAATTTGACAGAAAGAAAATAGTCACCTGAAATTCTACTACTTGAAGCTAGCTAGCCACAGTTAATGTTTTTGGTGTTATTTTCAATTCTGTCACTTGGGAATTCTTGACCCTTTGTATTATGTAGTCAAAGAGACTTATGACCTGATTTTTCCATAAATAGCTTTTATGATGACCTATAAATAGTTATAACTTTAAAAATAACTTCTTAAAAAAGATGAATTGAACTTTCGTACCACAAATTGCAGTTAGGCTTGAATGGTGACAAATTTTCTTTGCTTTGACTACATGGTTATTTAACTTTTACATTTGAAAGAAGCAGTACTTACTTCATAGGTAAATGAGTCTTGTTCAGAAATGACCATTCATTTATTTTTTCTTTAAATTTAATTTAATGTAATTTTTTCCATCACCATGAGGGGACCATTCAGTTAACAAAGTGTTTTTCTCTGTTTAGATGTGAGTTTGTGTCCTTTCTTGAGCTGTGAGTATCAATGCCACATGGCACCATTTGGAGGGGCGTGTTATTGTCCTCCAGGTTATGTCGTGGACCAAAATAACACCCGGAAATGTGTCGGTAAGTGACAGGTGGGAACACGTGGTCTTTAATCACAGTGCTTGCCACACTGATGAGGTCTATGATCTTTGACAAAAAAGAGTTTGTGCTTGTGGATAGGAGTATGGTCTGTATAACAAAGAGCAACAGTCCTCGCAGAACACCTAAACAATATGTAGTTTTATTTAATTCTGAGTTTTTGTGAGGTGCACAAGGCAAAACAGTGGTTCTGTGGTCAGTGAGTTGACTGGCCACATGGATAGCTGTCTACTACCTGATGATGGAAATAGTCTTGTATTTCTTTTTAAAAATTTGGACGTAGGGTTGGTACGGTCATATTGGTTATTAAATACTGGAATACTTCCTTGCGGTTGGTATATAGCTGTTCCCTTCAACTCCATGAAGTGCCCTAGTCTGCTCCCCTGGCTTCTTCTCTAGTATGCTCAAACCTCTCCCAGGTCCAGCAACTAAAGAGTGGTACACAGCAGAAGATCAAGAGGTCACTGCTGCACTGACCACACTGGCCCATGCTCTGCTGGTTGTTAATCCCATTGATTTTTACCTCTACTTGAAGCTAACATTTAAGAAGAACAAACTCGCCCAGCCGGTGTTGCTCAGTAGTTGAGCATTGATCTATGAACCAGGAGGTTACAGTTCAATTCCAGACAGGACATATGCCCACGTTGCAGCTCTATCCCCAGTGGTGTGTGTGTGTGTGTGTGTGTGTGTGTGTGTGTGTGTGTTTGTGTGTGTGTGTGTGTGTGTGTGCGCGCACAGGAGGCGGCCAATCAATGATTCTCTCTCATCATTGATGTTTCTCTCTCTCCTTCTCCTTTCCTCTCTGAAATAAACCAAAATATATTTTTAAAAAAAGAAAGAACAAAGTCTATCATGTTGCTTCCAGCTGATGGCTCGTATTGAACTAGGCACCAGTGATTAAGATGGGCTCTTATGAAGGGAAAAGTAGACATGGCCAAGCCATTGATTTTCAGGTTTTCAAGATTTAAACATGACTTTTTAATGCTCTGATTTCTTTTCATTCTTTCTAATTTTTGATATGTGAATAAATGTAGTAGCAGAAAGTGACCATAGAGGTTTTATGAAAAAACTTTGTTTTTGCTGGTGTTGGGAAAAGGCATCTGGAAGGCAACTGAAATGATTCATTAAAATTAGTTTTCCCAGGATATTTGTGTTCATTTGGTATTCCTTAGAAATTTGAGATTCTTCAAGGCTTTCTGGAAAAAAAGCAACCATGGCATACATAAGAAATACTTTTATAAAAGTGTTTCTTCTGAAGTAATTTCTAAAATATTCATATAATTTGGTCCAAAAGACTGAAGTTGGATAAACCCAATGAAGTTATTCAGTCTTTAGTCTAAGCTCATGGTATCCAACTTAATTGTTCTTTCATAATTATGGTTAATCTTAATAACTACTCATAGCCAGAAAAACTTTTAAAATCAGAAATAAACTCTGGTTTAACAAGTTAAACTTGGAACTGTTCCTCAGTGTTATTAAGAACGGTATTAATGGGGCTGATTTACCTGTTATGCCAAAAAACATGGGACTTTTTTTTGGTCTGGGAAAGCAATCCAATTGACGTTGTCCATGTGGTGTTCAAAGTGGGGAATATTAGGTTTCTAATATCATGGACCATATCCCAAAGTTTGCCCATGATCTGATTGCTCCTCTTAACTATATTCAACAAGACATCTTAAGATCAAGTGCTTTATCTAGGTCAGTGCGAGAGATCCTGAGGACTTAGAGATTACTCAGAATTATTTAAGAAACCCCCAAATTTCTAATAATTTCAAAACACTTTATAAATAAACCATTATGACCCTCAGCTGGCATTAAATGAGATTGCAGAACCCTTTTTGTGTTTTATCATTATCATTACACTGGGGATGCACTTAAGAAATTTAAAAATATCTTTGACACAAATGTCCTCCTTTGTTGGGTGGCTAACTGACTTTGGAACCCCTGCCTGTGCTCCCTGGCATTGCTGTGAGGCAGCTCATCTGTAAGTGTAGGCTGCTCCTTTGTCTTTGGCAAATGTCAGCTTCCCACCCCCCTTGACTGCCACCCAGCTGCCAATCCGATTTCCAGTCTTTCAGTTGTCCAGGCATTGCCTCTTTCTCTTAGTAGAAAAGGAATTCCGATAGAAATACCAGAAGCCACATTCTCAGTATGACATCAGCTTTTCTCTGTTTTTCCTTTCTCAATCCCCAGAGAGGAGTTGGGGCTAGATTGCCTTGCAGTTGGAACTTGATAGGCCTTATATCTTTTCAGTAAAAATGACGTACTCTTTCAGAATCCATAGCTCAGTCTTATGACCCCCACAACCTGTTCTCAGGCTTCTTTTTTTCTTCTCATGCTGGAGTCCAGATAGCACAATTTCCAACATCTTTCCCCAAGATCTAAGTCCATGATAAGCTTTGGGTTATATTTCCAAGTGTCTAGGGCTTCTTATATGCCAGAAATCTAGGCCACTTCAAAAAATTTTTTTTCAGCCATTAAGAAATGAAAAACCATCAGAGCATGGTTTTTCTATTGAACCTATTAGTGAATGTAATACAGAAAATTGCAATATGATACACAAGATAATTTCAGAATTTATAGGAAGCCTTCAGTTCATAGCACACTGGAAGCAGTGTGGTTTTAAGTTCCATGATGAACATCTTTCATTTCCTTCAGTATGTGCCTGGGACTTTAGCACAGATAACCTCATTTGGTGATCAGCTCATAAGTCTACATTTGAGGGCCTTTGTAAATGTGAGCCCCTGCCACCTGCAGAGACCTTTTCTGTGACCTTCCCTGTCCTTCGAGAATGTATCTGTTGCCCTTGAGTTTTGAAGCTGAGTTAACATTTATTTCAAAGAAGATTATATGTTGCTCTTTTTGTAAAGAGAACTCATTAGTTTCAACATATGACATTATGAAACCAGTTACAGTTACTTCAGCTGAGCTTTTAGAAGATTTGCTTTGGTTTGCTCTTTTTTTTTTAATGACTTTTTTATTTATTTTAAATTTATTATTTTATTTTTTAATTTTTATTGTTGAGATTATTACAGATGTCCCTCTTTCCCCCCTCTCCCAATACCCGCCCTGCCCTAGGCCATCACCACCTTATTGTCTATGTCCATAGGTAATGCATATATGCATATAAGATCTTTGTTTAATCTCTTCCCACTCCCTGACCCCCCCCTTCCCTCTGAGAATCATCAGTCTGTTCCATTTCCATGCCTCTGATTCTATTTTATTCACCAGTTTATTCTGTTCATTAGATTCTTATTTGTTTATTTTGATTTTTAGGTTTAATTGTTGATAGGTATGTATTTGTTGCCATTTTGTTGTTTATATTTTTGATCTTCTTTTTCTTCTTCTTCCTCTTCTTAAAGAATACAATTCCACATTTCATATAATACTGGTTTGGTGGTGATGAACTCCTTTAGCTTTTTCTTGTCTGTGAAGCTCTTTATCTGACCTTCAATTCTAAATGATAGCTTTGCTGGGTAGAGTAGTCTTGATTGTAGGTCCTTGCTATTCATCACTTTGAATATTTTTTGCCACTTCCTTCTGGCCTGAATAGTTTTTGTTGAGAAATCAGCTGGGAATTGTATGGGCATTCTCTTGTAGGTAACTTTTTTTTTTCTTGCTTGCTTTTAAGATTCTCTTGTCTTTTGCCCTTGGCATTTTAATTATGATGTGTCTCAGTGTGGTCCTCTTTGGATTCCTCTTGTTTGGGACTCTCTGTGCTTCCTGGACTTGTAAGTCTATTTCTTTCATAGGTAGGGGAAGTTTTCTGTCATTATTTCTTCAAATAGGTTTTTATTATCTTGCTCTCTCTCTTTTTCTGTCACTCCCATAATGTGAATGTTGGTATGCTTAAAGTTACCCCAGAGGCTCCTTACACCATCTTCAGATTATTTTTTTCTTTTTCTTTTTGCTCTTCTGGTTGGGTGTTTTTTGCTTCCTCATATTTCAAATTGTTGATTTGATTCTCAGAATCCTCTACTCTACTGTTGAATCCCTGTGTATTATTCTTTATTTCAGTCAGTGTGTGCTTAATTTCTGATTGGTCCTTTTCCATTTTTTTGGAGGTTTCTAGTAGATTCTTGAGTAACTTTATAATCATGGTTTTGAACTCTATATCCAGTAGTTTGCTTTCTTCCATTTCTTTCATTTGTGACACGTTTCTTTGTCTCCGCATTTTGACTGCTTCCCTGTGTTTGTTTCTGTGTATTAGGTAGAACTGCTATATCTCCTTGAGTTGGTAGAGTGGCCTTGTGTAGTAGGTGTCCTGTAGGGCCCAGTGACTCAGCCTCCCCAGTCACCTGAGCTGGGAGCTCTAGGTGCACCTCTTTATGGGCTGTGAGCACAGTCTCGTTGTAGTTGAGATGTGATTGCTATTGGTGTTTCTGGGAGGAATTGACCTCCAGGCCAATTGACTGTGAGGATTAGCTGTGACTACAGTGGGAGAGCTGCTGTGTAGGAGACACCCCTCTGGAGCCAGACTTGCTTCAGTGAGGCTTTGGTGCTCACTGAGTCTGCCCCTTGAGTGTGTTGCTTATGGTTGTGTAGAGTTGTAATCTGGTATGGTCTGACACTGACCACTGGGTACACTGGCTCTTGGGTCTCCAGGGAGGTGCAAAATCAGCCACTGCCTGGGGCCACCCAGCAGGAGCTACAGAGAGATCTTCAGATTCCTCCTCTTTGTATCGGATTTGGAAGTGCCCAGATGAGGCCCAGCTATGAAGCAAGACAGGCCGGTGCTGGTGCCAGGTCTTGGGTCTTTTATTGATAGGTTTGGGGTTCCCTCACCCAGCTGCAGCTTGTTTGACAGATTTTAGCCTGAGCAAGGACAGGCCATTCATATGCAAAAGCCACTGCACACAGCTTGGGTGGGATTTTAAATGGATGAGGTGGGGTCTTAGGGAATCATCAGGGTGGAATAAACAGAAATGGCTGTCAGTCAGCCCTGCGACCTGGTAGGTCCCAGCATAGGAACAATGATTCCTGTGAGCACCTCTGTCTGGGAGAAAGCTGCCCCCGAGTTTCTGACCCAATAATCCAGTTCCTCCTTTTATGTGTCTCCTAGAGCCTCGCCCTGGTGCTGGAGTTCAGAGGAAGCAGGACCTTATAAGTTCAGTTTGTAGTGCCGGCCTTTTAAGGGAAATAGCTGGGTCTCCAGCAGCCTTTGTGTCACTGAGCCCCAATCCTCACTGGTTTTTACAGCCTGTAGTTCTTACTGCCCATAGGCACTTCTTTTCCCAGGTCTGGGATCCGAGGCTGGGGTCTGGTATGGGGCTGGGAGCCCTTGCTTCTCCGGGGGGCCTCTGCAGAAATGACCTCCCTCCTGATTAAAAAAGCGGCACATGTGGGTGCTGGACCAGCCCATTCCGTGCCTCCCCACCTCCTATCAGTCTCAGTGTGCTTTCTTCTTTACTTCTCTAGATGTAGGACTTCCATTCATCCAGCTTTCCAGTGGTTCTGGATGATGGTTGTTCTATATTTTAGTTGTAATTTTGATGTAGTTGTTGGAGGCGGTGAGTACAGGCATTTACCTGTGCCGCCATCTTCAAATCTTTCTGGGTTGCTCTTTCAAGCATTTTAATTCGACAAATACTCTCTGTATGGATGTCATCCTCTGTGTGTCTGACTCATTACAGAGGCATCAGGTGTTGAAAACCTATGCAACATTTCTCATCTTAGACATGGCTCCCCAGTGAATGCCGCAGTCATGATCAAAAATAAAAGTGAATAATCCTGACACGAAATCTCATGTCTTTCCACCATTCATCTGCTGCTGGTAGTCTTGACCTGGCGGTGTGCTGAGGCAGTTACAGGATTATTGTTTCTGATTGACAGGACATGCTATTTGTTGACAGAATGACATTGTGGTGCAGAGTTAGGGCAGAAAGGTCATTCAGCATGGTGGGATTTCACACAGCCAAAAGGATCAGAGCATGTCCAAAGGGGTCTAAGCTAAAAAGGGATTTTTGAATTATTTTCAAACCAGTATTTGTTAGTTGGAAGGGACAAAGAGTAAAAAGGAAAGAAAAGTAACAGGGTGGGAGGTGGGTATTGTAAAGCAATGTTAGTGTTTTATATAGTTTCCAATGCCTTTCCTATGCTCATGAAAATACTTAAGTCTAGCCCTCGCTGGTTTGGCTCAGTGAATAGAACGTTGGCCTGTGGACCAAAGGGTCCCGGGTTCAATTCTGGCCAAGGACATGCACTGTGGTTGCAGCAGCCTCCTCCCTGGTCCGGGCTCTGGTCAGGGCACATGTGGGAGGCAACCAATCGGTGTGTTTCACTCACATCGATGTTTCTCTCTGTCTTTCCCTCTCTCTTCCACTCTTCTTTCTTTTTTTTTTTTAAATATATTTTATTGATTTTTTTACAGAGAAGAGGGGAGAGGGATAGAGAGTTAGAAACATCGATGAGAGAGAAACATTGATCAGCTGCCTCCTGCACGCCCCCCACTGGGGATGTGCCTGCAACCAAGGTACATGCCCTTGACCGGAATCGAACCTGGGACCCTTGAGTCCGCAGGCCGACGCTCTATCCGCTGAGCCAAACCGGTTAGGGCTCTCTTCCACTCTTTCTAAAAATCAATGGAAAAATATCCTCAGGTGAGGATTAAAAAAAAATACTTAAGTCTACTTTCTTGCCTTTAAGTGTAATTGACTATGGATATTAATTAGCCTTTATTTTTCTCCAAATGGGGACTATAGTTTTGTTCAGTCACTAAAAGTGACAGGGATTTATACACACATTCTAACTTTTAAAGTACGGATAGCCCACATGATAGGAGGGGTATTTGCACCCACAGAATCCTAGTTATGTCTTTTCTACTTTTGGTTTTCTTTCCCTGCTCCAAGGTGACTTCAGACCCTTAAGCATAGTCTCATCTGTCTTGCATTCCAAATGAGGTCATGACACTCTGGAAGTTTGAGGGCGAATGTCCTGTACTTTCATTCCTACTGAGGCGAAGCCTCAGGTGCTGTTTTCTCAGGGCTGAGGGGAGGGCACAGAAGAGACAGATGAATGAAACCTTTTTTATGTAGTCATATGTCCTTTTATCTTGTCATGTTCAAATTGGATCATTTTTTTAAATTAGTTACAATCCTTGGAAAGAAAAATATTCTGGCCCATGTTGTTATGTTTGAGAAAACTAGGACCACTAGCTTATTCCCATGACGTTCTTGAGCTTTCTTGTTAAGGAGTCACGAGATGGTGGGCCATCCAGCAGGTGTGGTAGAATCCAATTCAAAACTCTGACATGTGCTGTAAATATAATCAGATCCAGAAATCTAGACGATTCTAGACTTGAGGTTATGGTAGTTTTAGGAATTCTAATTTACATGGCATGGGAACTCTGTGGAAATAGGCTGTGGAGGTCATCCTTCCAGGGAAGAGGGTGGGGTGAAGGAGGGTGAAGAGTGGATGTCAAATGAAATATTTGGCAGCAGTCTACCAAAGATAGGATAATTTCTGTACCCCTTATGATTTATAGTTTAAATTTAAGAAAGACTCTTTATAGTATGTGTTGTTATCTCCTCTATATTGTATTGTTTATAGGTCAATTATATTGAGTCACTTTTTTAAAAGGGTTTATCTTCTTTTTTAAAAAATCCTCACCTGAGGATATGTTTTTTGTTGATTTTAGTGAGAGAGGAAGGAAGAGAGAGAGAGAAAGTGAGTGAGAGAGAGAGAGAGAGAGAGAGAGAGAGAGAAAGGGAGAAATAGAAATAGAAACATCGCTCTGTTATACCCCATATGCTCTCTGACTGGGGATAGAACATGCAACCTTTTGCTGTATAGGATGGCACTCCAACCACCTGAGCTACCCAGCCAGGGTTTGAATCACTGTTTTACACAGTGGGACTACGATGGCATTGAACAGAGCTTTATCATGTAATGTACTTTCAATAAATAGTGATTAAACGAATGAGTAATAAGTTAATGAAAAGCTGAAGAGAAGTACTTTTCATGTCAAAATAATTTTAATTTCATTTTTCTTATGATTTAAAGAAAGGTTCATTGATTTCAGAGAGGAAGGGAGAGGGAGAGACATATAGAAACATCAATGATGAGAGAAAATCTTTGATCAGCTGCCTCCTGCACACCCTCTAATGGGGATGCAACCCAGGCATGTGCCCTGACAGGGAATCGAACCTTGACTTCCTGGTTCATATGTCGACCCTCAACCACTGAACCACAGTAGCCAGGATGATTTTTGACATTAGAAGAAACCTGGGTAAAGAGACCTTTCCAAATAGTTTATTGCTGTCACAGATTTGTGTCTTCTTGAGGGGCTGCATATAAGGCAGGTCTTACATTTTTGAAGTAGCACTATCCAATAGAACTTTCTGCAGTGATGGAGATGTTCCATATCTGTGCTCTCCAGTATGGTAACCACTAATCATAAGTGGCCATTGAGCACTTAAAATGTTGCAGGTCATTTTAGTTACCATATAATAAAGGACAGTTTTACAGGAAAGCATTTACATCAATATTCAGATATTTTATAAAGCAACATTAATAAGTGAAATGCAATACCACAGGGCTAGGAATCCAGGCAGTGTTGTGCATCTTCTGTAAAGTTGTCTTCATGTAAATTTTAAAAAACTTATTTAAATGCTCTTGGGTTTTCCTGCTGGGGGTCTTGTCCAGCATCTAGAAGGGTTCAGGAATCTGGAGAAGGGCTGCTTTGTAAATTATTAAAGAGTCTAGAGACGAAACATAATTTTGGAAGGCATTTTGGGGGGCCAGTGGAGCTTGACTGTAGGAACCAAGTTCTGCTGTCTCTCTGGACCCCTTGCTTTTTATTAACACAAACTGTCCTAAAGCAAGGTAGATATACATATCAAAGGCAAGGTTTAGTATATAGAATCTATTGTCAGATTGGAGGAACTGCCTTTCGGCAGTTCAGGTGTTTGGCCAGTAGGAGGCAATAACATGTAGATTAAAATAACCCTCAGCTGTCTGGCAGCAAGCAATCATTTATGCATCCTTTTCAGGTTTGGGGAAATGCCCTTAGCCATTTCCAGCAGGCAATCCTCAAGGTTCCATCAACATTTTGATGAAACTTCTTGCATTTATGACATGCTGGAATCAGCTTCCGGCATTTTCCCCACCCTACAGATGCCTGCTCTGAATTCCTATTTTTTATTGTATGTCTAGATTCTGTGCTACCTTCAGAGGGTGTATATTTAGACAGACTCATCACCATATTCCATTACAGCTTGTCCAAATTTTTTTTCAGAGGGTGATCAAGAAATGTCGGTAAACATAATTGCAAATGTTTATTTCCCACATGGCAGATTTTGATGATTGCCAGGTATGGGGAGTTTGTGACCAGATGTGTGAAGACCGAGTAGGCCATCACCAGTGTCACTGTGCAGAAGGCTATATCTTGGAGCATGAGCGGCATTGCAAAGCCAATACTTCCAGTGAGTAAAAGAAGGACACTTGTATCTCTGAACACTATACTTGTGACTAATATCCTGCTCCCAGAGCAGATGACAAAAGAAATAACAGCATTTATGCAGATGGCAGGATTAATCATCACAAATCAAGAGTGGCGCCTGCTGCTGGAAGAATGGCTCAACATGAATGATTAAGGACTAATTTGTGAATTAATGATCATTAATAGTTTTTTTATTGGTTGCTTGTTCACTTTGGGCTTGGACTATTATGTCATCCACCACATTTAAGCGTGGACTAAATTTTATGCCTACAGTTGACCTACTGGAGCATCCATTATTTTAATTAGTTTACCTACCACAAATGTAGGTGACAAGTATATATAGAAATAATTTTGTTATGCAAGATTTAGGGATGGTTCAAAATGGACTTGCTAAATTTGGATTACAGTTTGTGAAAATGCCTTTTTTCTGGGTGTTTTGTTAGAATCAATCTAAGAGTACTACTAGGTTATAGTAGAGAAAAGTCCTGGGGAAATCTGTTAAAAAAGATTACTCTCCCAAAGCATTTTTTGTCACTATGAATTTCATGTTTGTGAGTATATAAATATAGCAGATTTAGATCATTCATTGCCATGTGATTTCCCAGTAATTGTGTGTTTTACGCAATCTAAAATTACACCTGGGATAAAGTGCTTATTTCATCTAGGATTCTTGAAAAAATCTGATATATTCCCCTCAGTTGAATTGAAAGTGAATTGGACTAGTAGTCAGGACACTTGAATTCTTGGCAGCCTCTGTTCCTAATTTATTGTGACTTTGGACACTTCATTAAGAATCTGTTCCTCAGTTTGCCCATCTGTAAAATGGGTAGAATGACACCTATATGCCTGCCTCAGAGGTTTATTTTACAATAAGAAATACATAGGACATATTTGAAAAAGCTGAAAAGCATACCAGTTATAAGTTACATAATCATTGTTCATTTGAAGGAGTGATAATGCCTTCCTTTTTCACATTTAGCTGGTGAGGCCTCTGTTATCTTCTCCAATGGTCGAGATTTGCTAATTGGTGATATTCATGGAAGATCCTTTGAGGTCCTGGTAGAATCTCAACATCGTGGAGTGGCTGTGGGTGTGGATTTTCACTATCACCTACAAAGAATCTTTTGGACTGACACGGTGTTAGATACGGTAAATAGAAATTTCAGGAGCATACTTGGGAGCTGATAGAACCCCAAGCACAAAGTGTTGATAGCTTTTTACTTTGGGGGGAGAAGAGGGAAAAGTTTCTTTGTTTTCTAACAAAAAGGGCCCTTGAGATATTTTATGTTAATCAGCACCTTTTTCCATGCTATACTATTACATGGGACCCATTAAACAAAGCAGTCTATTATATGGATTAGCCTTGAGCAACTTTTAATTTTATTCGAAATGGAGTCCAAAAGCCTAATTAAAAGAAATAGTAGACATTCTTTCAAAACTGGATAGATATTTGGTAGTAATTTTTGAAACTTGATCATTTAAAATGTAAAAAGTACTCTGCTTTCCTGTATGATAAAAATCAGATTTTACCTTCATCTTCTAAATGGAATCATAATCGAGGGTTGGGTAACAAATATTGACAGTATTTTGACTAACAGCCAAATTTTCATTATACTGACTTATTTGGAAAGTGTGATGGATTTAACTTCAACTTTGAGTAATGTGGTGGCGATTTTTAAAACATAAATTTTAGAGTGACATGGAATTTTATTTCTCTCTCTTACATTTCTTTGTACCATAATTAAAATTCTAATTCAATTAAGTTGTATAAAAATTTTAAGAAGTATAATAACCTGGGTTTTTCTTTCAGGTTTTTTCAGCTAATATTCATGATTTAGACACCGAAGAAATTATCAATGTTTCCATTGATGATCCCGAGAATCTGGCTGTGGACTGGATTAATAATAAACTTTATATGGTGGAGACCAAGGTTAACCGTATAGACATGGCCAATTTGGATGGAAGCCACAGGGTTATTCTTATAACGGAAAACTTGGGGCATCCTAGAGGAATTGCCCTGGACCCAACTGTTGGGTAAGTGATCTGAAGACGTACTGATTCCAGTATTTTTGGAGTTTTATCTCTTTCCCTATACATAAGACATCCATTGGACTAATTGAAGGTTAATTCTGAGTTCTTTTTAGGCTCTGTGCTCTAGAACCCATGTTTACTTTGTATTTCTGTTCATAGAAGCTGTAAAGGAGTCGGCTAAATAGAACCTTATTTGAGGATATGTAATCCTAAAACATATGGAATACTAAAAATGTGATGTTTTAGGTGTATGAATTTTATTCTTAATGTTTGCCATATTCACTTGGCTGAGAGATTGAACTCTGTCCTGACTCAACCTAATAATATTGTTACAACTAAATATTACTGTTGTTTCACTATTATTAAGATGATCACTCTAGCATGAATTGGCTGTAAAGATTTTTAAATTGGGGAAATAAGATCCAAACTATCCCCCTTTCTTAGGTTTTTTTTTTTTTGTTACAGACTGGGGTTGGGATGTCAATGTTAATAATGCAGTACAAGTTTAGTGCGGATCAATCCAGTAAGACCGATAATGCTTACTTTTCTCTGGGTATACATCCAAATATTACTGATCTCCACATTTGAGAACAGTTATGGAAAACGTAGCTTTCTCTTAGGTTTTCTCAGCTGTCTTAGGAACCTTGAATAAACTTGAGGCTACTACAGTGTTGGTGAATGGTGATTATTCATTCCTACTTCCTGATACCTGCTGTTCTTCCTTGAAAATGGATATCTTCTATAGACTAAGCCTTAGAATCGGGAATGGAGGAGGAAAATGGCTTGATAGCCGTTTTAAAATATATTTGTAAGCTTTCTTGGATGTAAAAAAATAGAAGTGAAAAAGCCAGGGGACAGGGGAGAAAGTTAGGAGGGTGGATATGAATTTTTAGGCTACCATGTTAGTGCATTTTAGTAGTTGTTATTTGGAATTGTTGCCTCTCCTGATTGGCCTTCTTAGTTTCTGATTTTTAATGCTTTTTAATTTCTCTGTTATTTTATACCCCCAGTTCTCTAATCAGCTGGAGGAAATTTCCATTGATCTAAACAAAAATAAAAAAATATTTCAGGTAAGCTTGTAAAGTAACTGACTCTTTTCTTTCATCTTTTGTTTTTCTTTTTATAGATATTTATTTTTCTCAGATTTGGACAGCTTTTCTGGTGGACCTACGGTGGAAAGGGCTTTCATGGATGGCACTAACCGTAAAGATTTGGTTAAAACAAAGCTGGGATGGCCTGCTGGGATAACTCTGGATTTGGTATTAAAGCGAGTTTACTGGGTTGACTCCCGGTTTGATTACATTGAGACTGTAACTTATGATGGAACTCAAAGGTAAGAAGTACTTTTTATAACTTTATGAGTTTAGGGAAAGTACATAAAATTTATGGAAAGGGATACCAAAGGAGCATAATTAAAATATTGGTTTTGGTTGACATGACCTTTGAATGACCTTTGTGGTGACATTCGCATGGTGACCTGCTGAGTATTACTTCTTTTGAGTTCCATAGCACAATCATTAAATATTACCTAGAACATTGTTCTTTGATTTCTCCTCCCAACCCCTCTTTCACTCTTAGATAAGGCACATTGTTTCATTAACTCCTGAGTTCATTTATATCCAGGAACATTATACTCTGGGTCCCTTATGGTTTATTTTTAAAGACAACTTTGTCTTTAAGCTTTCTAATATCCCCCCAATAAATAAATGCTTTATTATTTATTTAACATTTTCTGGTGGAAATTAATTGGATTTTACTCTGCCCTTATATATATTTCAAATTTCAAAGAGAAATTCTGACTCATATTTTTACTTGATATACTTCAAAGATACTTACATAAACAAAATATTTGAACATAGAACATGGCATATATTTTTCTTCATCTTATTAGTCTGATTAGAGCTAACTATATATTATTTAAATTTTTAACTATTTTAGATCCTTTCCTTTTGGTATTTTCAAAAATTGGTCTTAAAATTGACAAGATAAATTACTTTGTGCATTCAGCCAATAAATTGACCAGTTAAAATTTTCAAAATGACTGGATTTATTGCCTTCTCAATGAAAGGCATATTATAGCTTTGTTTTCTCCTTTATCTCTTTCGTAAGGATGGTATCACCGTTTGCCCGTGGATTATATATACTTAGAACACTCTCTACTTGGTTAAATCAAGTGATTGGACATTAAGGCTATGACTTTTTATCATTGAAACTGTTTCCTATAGTGAGAGTATGAATTAATTGAATGAAAAAATATTCGTTAACCTGATAAATCATATATGAGCAGTTGAAAAATGCCCTATTTTTCTCTTTCACACCATTATATTATATAATCCAAATATTTTTATGCTAAGGTTAAACTAAAACATAAAAGATAAAAATTAATAGAGTTTCAGAAAGATGTAATTTGCTGCCTGTGAGGAAACATCAAAGAGATAATAAAGCTCACGAGTACAGCTGAAGTCATAAAGTCATTGCCTCTTGCTTTGCCAGCAGGTGGCATTCAGGGTTCTGGAATTTGCTAACTGAAAAAGAAAACCATTCTCCAATCTTAATGTACCATGTCGTTATTGAATGTTTCAAAGTGTGTGCTAACTTGCCACCTTAGTTTTCTTCTTCTATTTTTTTCTCTCCTATAGTATTTCCAGTGTTATTATCTTCAAGTCTTTTCTTAGAGTTCTATTGTGCTTTTCAGTTTTCCAGGGCTGCTCAGATTTTTCTTTGTCTTATTGTGCCAAAAGGAAAAAAAAAAGAATGAGTTTTTTCTTGGGTTATATTCCACCTCACTTTTTAAAATATGGCCTAACTGAATTATCGTTCGTGTGGATGTTGTCCTGGCAGGCACTGTTTGGCACCTTTCACTTCTGTTTTCTCCCCATTTAAATAACTCTGGACATGCTGTATGATCTATTGAGAGTTTCATCTAGCAGAGCCTTAGAGTGGTATAGCACTGCTTTTTGCTCTCACCAGAGCAGTGGTGGGGAACATCAGGCCTTCGGGCCGTATGAGGCTCGAGGAATCATTTGGTCTGCCCTGCCAAGGCTCTAGGGGTGAGTTAATTAATATTTGACTAAACATAGCAGGCTAATTTTTAAGTTGATAATTTTGTATGGCCCTCGAATGATGTTATAAATATATCCAAATGGCCCCTGGCAGAAGAAAGGTTTCCCACCCCAGCACTAGATTGGCACCAAGAATAAGTCTGTGTGTTTGCTGTGGGTTGAACTCTCGCCCTCACTGACCTGCACCCTAATTGCTGAGGAATGGTCAGTGGTCCAGTGTGAAGTCAATGTAGAGGGCTTCCTCTACCATCTGATCCCTGTTACACTCTTTCGCCTATGGATTTCAAAATGACATGTCACATCTTAGCCCTTTTATATGTGGGGCAACCTTAAAAGAATGAAGAGCAAGTGTGAAAATAATGGTAATTTCTCAAAAAAAAATCTACAACAAGTTAGGATTGGGCCTGGAATTTAAGTTTCAAAGGTCTTTTTCAAGAGACATGACAATCCTTCTGTCAAATGTAGGTGGAAATATATCTATTTTATCTATAAATTCTATATATGCAACAAGAAATTAATTAGCCTTTTATGCATTAGCTTGAACTAATTTGACGTTTAATCAAAACAAAGCAAAACAAACAAAAAAATTGTATGCTATATATCTTTTGTAACAGGAAGACCGTGCTTCATGGAGGCTCACGCATTCCTCATCCCTTTGGAATAAGCTTGTTTGAAGATAGTGTATTCTTTACAGATTGGACAAAGATGGCTGTAATGAAGGCCAACAAGTTCACTGAGACCAACCCACAAGTGTACTACCAGTCTTCCCTGAGGCCCTTTGGAGTGATTGTTTTCCACTCCCTCAGGCAGCCCCATGGTAAGCCCCACAGCAATGGACGCTGTTAGGTACTGGCCTTGGAAGAAAGGTTTTCTCAAAGCTATGAAGTTAATAATGGGGGACCTCATGAGATTTGGGTGGTATTCTCACATATATGAATGGTTACCTAGAGAGTTAAATCTTCTGAAATTGACTCTGCGGGGAACTTAGAGATTAATTTAACAGATATTTATTGTCACTGTAATGTGCCAGATCCTGTCTAGATCCTGGGGTGATCAAACCAAACCAAAATAACTATCTTCATTCTACTGGGAGGAATCTTGTAATTCAACCCTCTAATATTACAGTTGAGGAAACCGAGTCTCAGAAGAAGATAATGACATGCCTAAGTATTGTCAGAGCCATTTTCCCCTTCTGCCCTGTTGTACGTGTAAGACACCTGTCCTTTGGTTTGCATTAGGTTTGACACAGACAAATTGGATTTGGTGACTCTGGTCACTATTTAAGAAAAAAATAAGTATTTGCTTGTATATCAATTAAAAGAAATATGAGATATTTAGATTATAATTAGATTATAATTATAGAAAGCTTAATATTAGTGAACAGTCATTCAGAGAATGACATTTCACTCAAAAACTCTTTGTGTTAAGTGACGGATCTCAAATCGCTCCTAAACCGCCACTCTTGCCACTTGGAGTCAGATCCCACCTGGCTGAAGGAGAAAGACTATAATTAGGTTGATTTTTTTAAAAAAAGAAACCATCTATTAGAACCAAAACATTCAGATGAATATCCTTCAATGTAGTCCTCCTAGGAAAACATACACTTCATATGAAAATACATGCTGTATCTGAAAACATTTCCGAAATTTCTATTTGGAATAGTCAGTGCATGAGCCCTTGACCAAATATATTGTCCAATTTTGTCATTCAACTTATTTCTGTTATTTGCCTCAGAGTGATATCTGGCTGCTGTTTTCCCAAATCAGTCCACCTGAGATGATAGACTATTTTAAGGAATAAGTCAAAGGCCAAGAAGATAATTTCAAAAGCACATAAAATATTTTTAGCTGTGGCAGCATTGTGTACAGTGAGCTTCCCAAGGTCCCTGTGCTTGAGGGCGGTTTTTGGAAGTGTAAACGGGTTTGTGTTGCAAACTTGCATGGTTTTGGAGTCAGATCTGAATTTAGTATAGCTGGCGGGCCACTGAATAATCTTGGGCAAGTTGTTCTATCCTTTGGAGACTTGATTTCCTCTTCTGTGGAATTGGGGTACTACTACTTACCTTTTAGAGTCATTGATTGTAAGTTGGTTTACTTACAGAGTAAGCATCCAGTGAATTACAGTTATACTAGTATCTTGTAAATGGTAAAATAACACGGTATTTTTTTTTTTGGGGGGGGAGCAGTTATTTTCCAATCATTGAGGCTAGCAGACACAATTATTGGGGAAAAGGGACCTCCCAAATTATCCAGTTGCAGGAATCTTGTTTTTTTTAGCCACCATTAGTTTGAGAGTGTGAAATTGAGAGGGCCAGTGCATCTACCTAGTAGAGGTGAGTGTATATAGTAGCAACCCTTAGCACTGTCTCTGAATTTTAAACCCATTATTCTGTTTCACCTACAGGGCTCAAAAGTGGCTTCATGTGTCTGGGATAATTACACATTTCTAACTGAGACTTTACCCTGTGCATTTTTTTCCTCCAGCCAGCAATCCTTGTGGAGATAACAATGGAGGCTGCGAACAGGTCTGTGTCCTCAGCCACAGAACCGACAATGATGGCCTGGGTTACCGCTGCAAATGCACCTTTGGCTTCAACCTGGATGTGGATGGCCACCGCTGTGTTGGTAAGAAATTGGTTTGGACTGTCTTTCTGGAATGTGGCACAGGGTTATGTGCTACTCTTGGACTCGGGCCATCTCAGCAGGCATCTCTCCCCTTTATTCACAGAGCTGTGTTTGAGCAACGTGTCTATCTCTTGGGATTCACCTTTAATTCCACATCCAGGGTTTCCTGGGGCTCCCTTTCTCTTGTCTCCTTCCCCAAATCTTTGTCTACCTTTTTAACTATGCTTTTGAAATCCCATAGGATTGCATTTTGAGTTCTTTTTAAAAAATTGATTTCAGAGAGGAAGAGAGAGATAGAAACATCATTGATGAGAGAGAATCATTGATCAGCTGCCTCCTGCACTCCCCTACTGGGGATCGAGCCCACAACCCAGGCATGTGCCCCGACAGGGAACAGAATCGTGACTCCAGGTCCATAGGTCGATGATCAACCACTGAGCCATGACAGCTGGGCTGCAGATTTATTTTTTATGTTTATTTCAGAATTATAAAATGTGCTTTATGGATGTATAAGTAATTTGTATGAAATTCAGAGAGGGTAAGAACCATGCTGTGGCTGATCACGCTGTGTCCTTCCTCCTATAGCTGTTAAGCAATTCCTGATCTTTTCATCTGAAGTGGCTGTTCGAGGGATCCCATTCACCATCTCTACCCAGGAAGATGTCATAGTTCCAGTGACAGGAAATCCTTCTTTCTTTGTTGGAATTGATTTTGATGCCCAGGAGAAAACACTCTTTTTTTCAGATACATCAGTAGACATGATTTATAAACAAAAGATCGATGGCACAGGTGAGAATTCTGTTTTTAGTAATAATGCTAATAAATATAATTTGCTTAGGAGAATTTTGCATTCACTTCTTAAGCAGGATCCTTTACTATAAGACCTTCCATGTCTTTGATTGCCATCTATGTTGGAATTATAAATCAGTGTGGGGAGACTTCTGATAGGGCATTTACTGAATGTTTCCCCCCTAACCTGGGGAATGAGGGCAAGGTCTGGGAAGGCTTCTTCTTGCAGGTGCTGATAAAAATCTCCACCCAAGCTTTCTGAGGTTCAGATTCATAATGCCAATTGCCTTTTGGGCATCCCATAACCACCTCAAAACCAATATATCTACACAGACACCTTAATCCCATTTCTCACATACCTCCTGCCTCAGGAGCATGACCACTTCACCTTTTCCATCCTCTCCCTATTCCTTCCACTCTTTTAGCTTCTCTCATTAACTCATTAACCTCCAGCCATGCTCTGGGACATGTGAAATTCCCTCTTTCTCTCTCTCTCTCTCTCTCTCTCTCTCTCTCTCTCTTTCCCTCACTCCCTCACTCCCAGTCCTTGCTTTCTTATAGCCCCTCAACTCACCACTCCCTTTGGGAAACTTCTCCGCACTGTCAACTTGCCATATTCTCCATTCAGAGACTGCTTTCATACCATCCTGTGCATTCCTCCATCACAGCACCAATTACTATTTTTGCTTCTCGGATTAATTGCCTCCCTCCCTCTCTCTCTCTCTCTCACTTTATTATAAATACCTTGAAGACAGTGTCTCCACTTCTCTATGACTCAGTTTCCTCATCTGTACAATAGTATGTGGGCCAGTTCCTGGCTCAAAGTAAGTGCTCAATATAAGCTATTATGAGTAGTACTATTAGCAATATTGTGTTTTCTAAATCTATTCTGGTGGGATGTTTTACAATTTTCTGGAAAATGAGTGGAGAAAGCACAATTGGTTTTCCTACTTTGAAAGAAAGAGGTGAAATTTTTACCCTGATTTAGATTTTCTATGGTGAGTAAAGGGAAAAGAGGAGAAAAGGCATAAAAATTTCACAAAGAGGAAAGTGGTCTTTTTTTTCTTTCCCCTGTACCTAGTTCTAATTTCCTTTCTGGTATTTTTGCTGGTCTTTTCCAAACTTGGCAGCTCTGTGGCTATGAAAGGCTGTTGATGAGAGGGCTGGGCGGTCATACCGCAGAGATATCCCCCAGTCGTACCTGGCAGTGTCGGCTTATCAGAGCTGTCTGAGGGTGGTGTTTGTGCGCATGTGAACTCAGGTATCTCTTCTTCAGATGTTCTGCAATGAGAATTTTTTTTTCCTCGAACAAGGGAGGAAACCCAAGCCATATCATTCCTGGGTCTATGTATCAGAATTATATCCATTCTTTGAGATCTAAACTTTTGGGCATGGATATATTCTAGGTTCATCTCATGTTGTAGCTTAGTTTTTTTTTTTTAAAGAATGTTGAATGTTACTGAAATGTGCTCCAACTCTGACACGAAATTTATATATGCAGCAGGAGGAAAATGTATGTCTAAAATATGCTTAGTTTAAACCATGTCCATATTTTAACTTACAGGAAGAGAAATTCTCACAGCTAACAGGGTGGAAAGTGTTGAAAGTTTGACTTTTGACTGGATTTCAAAGAATCTCTATTGGACAGACCTTTCTTATAGGAGCGTGAGTGTCATGAGGCTAGCTGATAAATCGAGACGGGAAATAATCCGGAATTTAAATAACCCACGATCAATCGTAGTCCATCCTATTGCTGGGTAAGCGTGTTCATGTTTTCCCGAGAGCTTGAAACTGAATAGCTTTTAGAGTTAATGAAAAGTGATGTCATAGGGATTTGGCAAGTTCAGCAAATAAAAGATTAACTATATAAATTGAAATCACCTTAAATTTTATCCCTTTAAGTAATCACTTCATCTCCTTCAAAAAACTTTCTTAGTTTCAGCTTCCCTAGTTTTAATAGAAGTGGTTGTTTTTCTCCCACAATTGCAGGGGACCAAACAATGTGATACAGATTCATTAGGGAAGGAGTGAATATACAGCAGAACTAAGCAATCCCAGTTGAAAAGCCAAAGTTACCCCCCCCCCCCGCCCCAGTTATCTTGACTCTTATCTTTAGTCTATGTTCTCTTAACCCTTAACCTTTAGCTCCACCTCAGGGATTTTTTGGAGAAAAAGACAGCTCAGACAAAATTGGCCCCTTACTTTAAGACAGGGAGGTCCAGAATTCCAAGAAAACTCACCCAAGTTCACCTAATGCAGAGCAAAGAGCTGGTGGGGTGCCATAGGTCCTGCTGGTACCTAGCATGGGTCTGGGTCTGCAAGGTGGTCCTGGGTGGGCCTGCTTGGAATCCTGCCACACTACACCACCATAAGACCACCCAAGTCCCAGCACCTGTTGTATTTGAATGGAACAATAGAAGAAAAAAAGACTGATAATTCACTAAAGCCTTGTTCACTTGACACATAGTAAGCACTGTACATGTATAATGTCATCTAATCCAAAAGCTAGTTTGTCAGTGGGGTATATATAATGCCTGTTTTAGAGATAATTAATCTGAGGCTCAGAGAGATATAAAGTAATCTGCTCAGGAACCCACACTTTAAAAAATATATATGTTTGAAGGAGAGGGAGAGGGAGAAGGAGAGAGAGAGGGAGAGGGAGAGGGAGAAGGAGAGGGAGAGAGAGAGAGAGAGAGAGAGAGAGAATGAGAGAGAGAAACATCAATGATAGGTTGTCTCCTGCACGCCTCCTTCTGTGATCGAACCTGCAACCTGTGCATGTGCCCTGACGGGAATTGTGGTTCATAGGTCAATGCTCAATCATGGTGAGGGTTCCACACTTTTTAAGCAACAGGTAATATTTAAATTCCTGTTTGACTGGAAAGCCTGTGTCTAATAACTCTGTATGCTGTCTCTAGGATATTTTATATTTTAATTTTCTCCTTATGAAATAAACATAAGAAAACCAATATTATTGATAAGAAATCTTATTACACTATAGACTAGAGAGTTAAATTGTTGATTTTTGAATGAATTTATGTTAAACTAAATTTTTGGCATTTGGTTTTGAAAAGCTGTTACATTCCTTTCTTAATGACTCCATTTAAATAATATGAAATCATATTTCAGAAAAGACTAATTTTAATTCCTAAGGCTCTTATGAAAGAAAAACCCTCCCTCCCCCACCCAAAACTTATCTTTTTGCTGCTCCTTAGAATAAAAAGAGATGTTCTGAGTAAGATAATATTTAAGAGTCATTTTCATTAGGGATGAAATGCTTGCCTACAAATTAATCTATTCCTCGTGGAAGATGACTGAAGAGTGATGTAGTGGATCCAGGATGTTAAATCCAGAGAGAAAATCATTTTCTTGCTCACAGCTTATTATTTCATTTGAACAACATGGAATATTTAAAATGTAACTTAAATTTGTGTCTTTAAAAAAATCTACTTGATGACATAATTGTAGGTCCTATGTCTGGTACAGTGGCTCTGCTTTGGATGTCCATTTCATGTTATTTGTCTTTGTGAATTTGGTGATATATTGAAAACTGAACCTTTAATTAAGAATTAGATCAGTTGTATACTAAATATGCTTAATAAACAGATACTTGCCCCCCCCCTCCCCATGGAAGCCTAATAGCATATAAAGAAAATGAAATTATCTGCAGCAAGTCCCAGGAGAATCTGTGCTTGTGCTAAATCTTTCTAAGGTATGTAATATGTCCCAGTGTTAACATCTTTGATTTATCACTGCTTTTTCTAGGTATATATTCTTCACTGATTGGTTCCGTCCTGCTAAAATTATGAGAGCGTGGGGTGATGGATCTAACCTTTTGCCTATAGTAAATACTACTCTTGGATGGCCCAATGGATTGGCCATTGATTGGGGGTAAGTAGGAATTATCCCAAATTACTGAGTTCCCAAGCCCGCCCCTGTGCCCATCAGAGCCTCTCAGCCCACAGTTCCTTTCCAGGTGCACAAATTTGTGCACTGGGTCCCTAGTAACAACATAAAAGACACCAGTTTCTGCTGGGACAAAAACTACCACGTTCATGAATATTCTGAGGAAATTGCTAGAGGAGCAGAATGATATGACCTTGTAGAAGGTCAGTATGGAGGAGATAAGGCCTAAACCTCATTAGAAGTAGGATAGGGATTTGATGAAATGGAGGTCATGTGTACTTGTTAGAGGGAGCATCTTGAGGCTAGGAAATCTTTGGTGTCAATCAAATGTATATTTGTCTATATTTACTCTGGGAGAATTTTTGAAGTAGATATAGTTCTCAAAAAATTGATGATCTATTTAGGAATATAGGAAAAAGTGACAAGGTAAATAAGCTTACAGATATGCCAAAGTAGTTTATAGGAGAAAAAAGGGAAGAAATGTATTTAACTTTTCAAACATAATTAGCTACCAATATTTTTCTTCATTTATTTATTTAACAAGGAGAAAAATTCCTAACTCGACAACATTTCAAGTTTTCTAAGACACTTAATTGAAAATCACTACATAAAAGTAGCTATATCTTTTTTTTTGGGGGGGGGGATGCATAAAACTTGAATTTTATTGAGTATAATTTATTTTAAAAATGTTTATTAAATGTGTCAATGGAACATACTGTTTTTGAATACCCTCATTTGCTATTTTCTGGATAACAACTAAATACTTTATTATTTTAGTGCTTTACGATTGTACTGGGTAGATGCCTTATTTGATAAAATTGAGCACAGCACCTTTGATGGTTTAGACAGACGAGTCCTGGGCCATATACAGCAGATGACACATCCATTTGGACTTACCGTCTTTCAAGGTATGTTCTGAAGTGATAAAAGTGTGTGCTGCTTTTATCCTTCGCAAGTTGTAATAGCAGACTCGCCCTCATTTAGCAATCTTGCAATTCTGGCAAATCTCACTTTAGAATACAAAAATGAAAATGCTGCTATTATGTATAGACAAAATGCTTGGTTTTTTGATTGAATAGTTCACTTTTAGAGTATATTTTTTGTTTATGATACTGTTAGATAATAATATTGACAACTTGTATGGGAATAGCACATTATAGAATACACATATTATTCAATTTAACATACCAAGTACTTTATTATATAAATATTAAACAAAGAAATAGTAAATTACGGCCTTCATCATTTTGAAGAATAAAACAGCAACAGCTGTAGTAACACTGTATCATTTCATTCTCTGATGGTTGCAAGAACCTCTTCAGAATTTTTGTGGAAAAACTATTATATATATTCATCAACTATATACTCACTGAATAACTGAAGCTTTTTAGTCACAGTATTGGGTAACATCATCTTTGTTATATAGAAATGTTAACAGTGATCACACTAATGTATCAGTTTTCCTTCTCTCAGCTTTCCTCTTTTTTTCTTCTTTTTTAAAACATATTTATTGTTGAAAGTATTGCATATGTCCCCTTTATTTCCCCCCTTTGACCCTCTTTTTTAAAAATATTTTTTGTGTGTTTTGGTTTTTGTTAACCCTCACCAAGGATATTTTTCCCATTGATTTTTAGAGACAGTGGAAGGGAGGGAGGGAGGGGTAAAGAGAGAGAGAGAGAGAGACACCGATGTAAGAGACACATTGATTGGTTGCCTTCTGCATGCAGGATCGAACCTGCAACCTAGGTACATGCCCTTGACTGGGAATCGAACCCATGACCCTTCCATGCAGGGGCCAGTGCTCTAACCACTGAGAACACTAGCCAGGGCTCAACTCCACTCTCGAGTGTAGTAGGCATGCAATTTTGAGTTGAGTTGCTGGGAATAAGAATGTAGCTTGGCACATAAAACTGGAGATTTATTTAGACATGGTTCTTTGAATAATTGCATAGCTTCAACGGCCAGGCCAAGAGGGTGAGGAGAGACTAAAATCTACCCCGGTTTTGTTTGACAAATCATAAGTAGTCTAGTTTGGGAGGTGCCCTTTTGTGATCAACCAAAGGCCTTAACCATAATGCTAGTTGTGTCCCTGGTTGAAACCTCCTACTCTGAATAATTAGCACAGTGCTTTAAAAAAAAGCTAGACACTGAATATAAATCAAAGACTTTCTCACATGCATATAGTGTGGAATGAATAGCTAGTAAATATATTGCGTAGTCCATCCTGCTGTCTGTTTATCTGTGGAGGAGTGCATGGTATTTAAAAGTATTTAAGCAATGCTTTTATGAGATTTTTGATGAGTCAATTATATTCACCCCCTCCATAGATTCACTCCCTTTTCAATAATGATATTTGCTGTCACACAGGAACATTATGAAAATGTTAAATTTTATCTGCTCTTTGCTGGAATGTTCTGGGATTGAATAGAAATGCATTCGCAGTGACTTTTGGTTTCATCAGTGTGAAAAAAATTTTGAGTGCAAACCCATGAGAGCACAGCATTCTCAAAAAATAATAATAATAGTAATAATAATAATAATAATAGTTTCTTCCAACACTGCCCTTTATTGGGACTGTCTTATGGAAATTTCTTTTATTGTGCAACTCTGTGGAAATTATACATCTTTCTAACAAAGGATAGATTTGCTTGATGGTCACATCACACAGGACTGAAAGGTTTATTGGATTTCTTGTCTATTTAAGTGTAGTAAAATAGTAAAATTCCTTCATGAGTGGGGGGACTGAGATTGCCAGTCAGCCCAGATAATATTTAGTGAGTCCAGGAACTGATGAGTCATTGATTAGACCATAGATAAGGAAAAAAAGGTCTAATGATAAAATCTCAGTCATTATCTGGTTAGTTGGAATTTTTAGTTAGTTACGCTGTTGTTAAAGAGAAAATCCACTTTGATTTAATTCTTGTTAGAAACTATCAAAATGTGTATGTTTACTGTTCTGCTTTGATAGTGTAAAGTGAATATGATTAAATTTTTGATGTTAAGAATCTTATATGATTTTTATCTTACTATTTTGAGTTTCTTGGAACATGAATGTGATTGTAAGTATAGGCACACTTCTGTGGATAATTTTTATTGACCCCCCAAACATATCTTGAAAGTTCCTTTTTGGACTAGATCTGTACTTTTCTTTTTCAACAGTTTTTATTAAAACTGAGTGTAAAATGTTTTTTTAAAAAAATATATTGTCATTAAGACATGGGATATGGAATTTTTGACCTGGAAAGAAGCTTAGAGATGATTTATAGTCTATTGCCTTAGTTTTCAAAGGAAAATGAGCCTTCACACAGTTAAGTATTTGCCCAGTAGCATTGATCAAATATCTTAGCTGGATAAGAACTCAGTCTTATGGGGCACCCTCCAGTATTCTCTAGAAGAATCCTGAGGTTTCTTAATGTTTTACGTTCACTCATGGAAGTCTAAACCTAACTGCTATTAAATGCCATCACAGTACTCCATCCATGTCTGCCTGAATATGAACCCTAGTACTAATAAATATACAGGCTCATGAAGAGTCCTTTTTAGAGAGTAACAAGTCATGGAAAATGACTACTCAAACATATTACAGGTATTTATGGGAGAAGCTTCTGACATTTGCAAGAAGCATTACAAACCTATTGCATATTTTTAAGTGATTTAAAAGTGAGCTGTGACAAAAATACTAATCACCCGTGTTTCTTCTTAGACTATGTATTTTTTACTGACTGGAGACTGGGTGCTATTGTTCGAGTCAGGAAAACGGATGGTGGAGAGATGACGGTTATCCGAAGTGGCATCAGTAATATAATGCATGTGAAATCATATGATGACAGTATCCAGATTGGTGAGTGAGAACGCCATGCTCTTTTCTATGGATGTATTTAATACAGTAGATCCTTTTTTTCTTTAAGTACTTATTACTTAATATAGATATTGATTGTTTTATATTCCTATCACCCAGATAGTTTAATGCTGCAAGACTTAAAAAAAATCTCTGTTTAACTCTGCTGATTCTAAGAGTGTTGCTGGAAGAAATACATTTTAGCACTTTTCTGTTTTCATATTGAATGTTATGTTTGGCATGCTGATTTCCAAGAGGAAGGTACTTTTAGATATTGGGTCTGAAAAGTTTTCTTTCCCATTTGTTTTTCTTCTCAAACCATACCTGTGGTCAACCTAATGGAAATGTGATGAACTCACTATCTCTGGACATTGCTTTTTCAGGTTCTAACTATTGTAATCGACCCACCCACCCAAATGGGGACTGCAGCCACTTCTGCTTCCCAGTGCCAAATTTCCAGCGGGTGTGCGGTTGTCCCTATGGAATGAGCCTGACTTCTAATCACTTGACGTGCGTGGAAGACCCGTCCCATGAACCACCTTTGGAGCAATGTGGCTCCTTTTCCTTCCCGTGTAACAATGGCAGATGTGTGCCCAGCTACTACCGCTGCGATGGCATTGATGACTGTCATGATAACAGCGATGAGCACCTATGTGGCACGTCTAGTAAGTAGCTTATAGGCTGGAGATAATTTCTGGGATGAATAGAAAGAAGCGGGCTTAACAAGAAAACATGGGTTATCTCTATGGGAAAAAGTATTTTGAAAGATTTCAAATGTTAGGAAGCTGAACAATAAATATCATTCATAGATAATGTTGCAAATGATTTCTCACATTGATTTGGACCACCTTCAGTAAAATATATTTTTTTGACATTGGCTGTTGGGCCAATGCAGAGTTTTCACATGTTGTCAAGCTTCTCAAAAAGTCAAATAAAAACAAACTAAAGATCGAATCTTTAGTGTCTGAGATAATGTTATCACAGAATAGGTACCTATACTAATAGCTTTTGAAAATCTCATGGGCTGTATTCCACCCTCTCCTCCTTTGGTATGAAATGAATTAGGAATGAAATGGTGCTCTTTATTTTTGTATTTTTCTTTTTATGATAATCTAGTTTATAAATTTTGGAGCTTAATAAATGGTATTAAAAAATACAAAAGTATTTTTTTTTTTAAAGTATTTTTTTTAAAAAAAGATAGTGAACTGTTGAAATCTCAGAAATTTCTATCAAAGTGAGATTAATAGTAATAATAACTTGTGTCTTTTTAGAGAAAAAGAAGAGTGACATTTGAAAAATGAACATGCCCATTTTTCTGAAATTTCTAAAATTTTCTTCCTTTTGTGTATTATTTTCCTCTTTCTAAAAATGCATTTGCATTTTTCAAATGATACACTGTCAAGCTTTCTGTAGTCTGAGATTTGTGTGTGTGTGTGTGTGTGTGTGTGTGTGTGTGTGTTCCATAAACAATCTTTATTTTACATATTTTTGGCTTTCTTCTTCAACACCATGCAATGTGTACACCGAATTTGAAATTGTTACTGGAGGAAATACGCTTAAAAGTAAAGGGCGGGCCTTAAAGGCACCCTTTATGCTTTAGTCCTGGGCAGATTCCTAAATCTCTCATAGCCTCAGTTTCCTCATCTGTAAAATGCAGATAATTATGTGTACATCACTGTATTCTTGTGAGGATTAAGAGAGAGAAAAAAACATAAAGCATGTAGAAAAGTGCCTGGAATATGATCATTGTTAAGTAAATGCCAGATGATGATGATGATGAGGAGGAGGAGGAGGGAAATGAGAAGGAACATTTGAATGACGCACAATTCTCCTTATTTTGTATAACGCTCCTATTGAAAAAGGAGAAGAATTGGGCCTTTACAAGGCAAGCACTCATATAAAAGACTGTAAGATCAAGTGTCTTCATGATGAATTTGTTTCTGTTATAGATCATTCCTGCTCACCGTCAGCGTTCACCTGTAACCTCGGAGGAGAGTGCATCCCTGGACACTGGCGCTGTGACAAGCACAGTGACTGTGTGGATGGCAGTGATGAGCAGAACTGCCCCACCCATGAACTCACCTCCTGCCCTGCATCTTACTTCACCTGTGATAATCACCTCTGCATCTCCTTCAACTGGGTCTGTGACACAGATAATGATTGTGGGGATGGATCTGATGAGAAGCACTGCAGTAAGTTTTGAATGGATTTCTCGTGGTCGATTGATCATCCTAGTAAATAGATTTAAACCATCAGTAGGCCTTGCATACTTTCCTCTAAGGCTCACACAATTTTCACTGTATCTTAGCTACTGTTATTCTGTCTGTCGATCCTTGTATTAAAAGGCTATAGAGCAAAGATATGGGAGGCTTAGACTCCTCCTAAATATTGAGTTTTTTGGAAGCAAAATGAGGACTATCTCTGATGTCTAATACCCAGATAGAAACTGAAAAAGATCTCTCGACTAACTATTCAGATATTTAAAACAAATTTGTTTTTTTCCCCCCTAAATCATATAAACATACCCAGATATTTTACTCTTGTTTTTCTTTTCATTTGATACTGAAGAAGGCAATAGAATATAGAGGCACAGAACATTTAAATGACCACTGATCTTACCCATTTGCTTTTTATCTTGCCAGTTCTAATTTTCTTTAGGTTGTCATGTCTTTGATAATAGTTTAAAGTGGAGTAAACTTCCCTGGACTAAATTCTAGTTTTGGTTGCATGACTAGGCAAGTCACTTTCCTTCTGGAATAGTTGAGCTTTGAGATCCCTTCTGGCTTTCAAATTTTATAAGTCTACTTGAGGCCCGATGCACGAAATTTGTGCAAGGGGCTCGGCCCTCGCAGCCCCTTGCAGCCCCTCGCAGCCTCGGCCGGCTATCATAGCCCCGGCTTTGTCTGGAAGGTCGTCCGGATGGTCGTCCTGCTGTTTGGTCTAATTACCATATTAGCTCTCTATTATATGGGATATTTAATACAACTTCATCAGTGGATGGGCAGCCAGCACACTCGATTCTAAGGCTGTGTCTCTTCAGCAAAGCAGGCCCTCGGTTTTTAGAATTGTTCTGATTAGACTCTGGATTAAATCCAGTTATCATGATCAGTCTATACACTATTGCTACTAGCATGAAGGTCAGGCTAATAAATGCTGCCTAGTTGGGCTCTATGGCTTAGCTTTGGTGGAATCCTGGACTTACTAGTAATCATGAAGTGTAGCCTAATCCAAACCCATGATGCTAACTTTCTAAGTGTGGTCTACTTTCAGGGTGTAATCACTGTTTTTGACTTTGCCCATGATATTTTTTTATAGCCAGGTTCAGTGGTCGGCAAACTGCAGCTCGCAAGCCACATGTGGCTCTTTGGCCCCTTGAGTGTGGCTCTTCCACAAAATACCACGTGCGGGCACTCATGTACAGTGCGATTGAAACTTTGTGGCCCATGCGCAGAAGTCGGTATTTTGTGGAAGAGCCACACTCAAGGGGCCAAAGAGCCGCATGTGGCTTGCGAGCCGCAGTTTGCCCACCACTGGCCTAGTTTATTTATTTATTATTATTAATATTACTATTTAAATTTATCTTCATTGTTGAAAATATTACAGGCACCTCCCTTTTTTCCCCATTGATCCCCTCCATCCCGCTTCTGCCCCCTCCCCAGGCCTTCGCTGCACTATTGTCTGTGTTGATTCATTATGAATATTTGCATATAAGTTCTTTAGTTAATTCCCCTCCCCTCCCTCTTCCTTCCTTCTGAGATTCACCTATAGTCTTTTTATTCCTTTTTTAAAAAAAACTGCCTTAATTTTGAGTGCTCTTGCTGGTTTGACTTTGGCAATGTGGCTAAGTTGAAGGAATTTTGAACACATGTACAATTAAAATAACATCTATTTCTTTAGCATTTTTTCAATTTGGCTCTGCTACACATTGAACAAGAAATAAACTGTTATTTGGCTTTGTTTTTGGATGATATTAGACTTTACAGCGACATGCCTGCCTAGTCAGTTTCATTGCCCTGACCATCGGTGTATTGACCTGGCTTATGTCTGTGATGGGGACAAGGACTGTGTTGACGGATCTGATGAGAATGGTTGTGGTAAGAGGATTGCTATCTTTTTATTCATGCTGTTTAGAAAAATCCCAGTCTCATTGAGCTGATTTCTAATGCTTTCTTTCTTTCATTCTTAGTAATTAATTGCACTGCTTCTCAATTCAAATGTGCCAGTGAGAACAAGTGTATTAGCAACGTATATCATTGTGATGGTGTTTTTGACTGCAGCGACCACTCTGATGAGAAAGACTGTCGTAAGTACCATAGACCCAGCATGTTTCAGATAAAGGAATCACTTCATTCTATCAGCATTGATATTACCACAGATTTTCTCTAGCTCAGACAAACTGGAGGGAAGACAGTCTGAATTACAAAGTATTGTCGAAGGAATGCAGTATTAAACAAATGATGAAGTTGCCAACACATTACCAAGTAATGATTTATGATTTGTGAATTAGTTGTATAAATGGGAACTTTCACATAGTTTCTTAGGTAGTTTAACTATTTCTTAGATATTTTTGTTTTTACTATTAAGTTTTCCTAGGTTATCCCAAATTAGTGTGTCTCAAATTTTTGATACTTAGCATATAAAAAGGTGTTTTAATGGTTTCTTTTAAATCTCAATATAGAGTCAAATCATGGTATGGATGTGATATGGAGCAGAATTAGATATTGACTCTAATGAATTTATTCTTTCAGTGGTTTTTGGTTGAATATCTGCTAAGATATATATGTTAAGTATTTGTCTGTAAAGTCTAGTTAGAGTAATTATAGAAAGTAAGAGATAATAAAGCAAGGTGGTCAGTTAGAAGGGCCTTAGAAATGATACAGATAAAATTCTATGAAGGCTCAGAGAATAGGAATTCCTTCTGCTCAGAGGGTTCAAGGAAAACTTTGTGGAATATAAATTGATAGACCTACAGTCTACAAAGGCTGGAAACCTATAATGAACAGTGTGTGCAATTGCCTACTTTTTGTGTTACATGGATTTTAAACTTGTAAAAAAATTGTCAGTGAAGTAGTCATTTTTTTGAATAATGGTATTTTTTTGAATAATGGTATTTTGGACCCTAAAAAGTAGGTTTCTGTCAATTCTACTCAATCAGAAAAGAAGTGCTTAAATCTATGGATAAAAAGAAAAGTTAAATAAGATGGTTACATGCTTTATAGGTGTGCACCACACCCAGAAATTCTTAGTCACTGATTTTCCTATGTCACATCGAAACATAGACTTCTGTGATGATCTGAGGTTACTGTTCCAGGTACTAATGACTTGCTGTTGCCTTTCTAGGTTCCTGGGGGGTTAGGGGTATGAGGGCTTATCTCTGTGAAATAGGGAGACAGTTCTTATCTCTCAAGAATTACTTGATGAACAGTGGAAACTGCAAAGAATTAAGGGCTTACTGTCACCTTTTGCTTAATGTGTGCTGGTTTAATCGGATACAGCTTATTTGAGGAATAATTATGACATCCAAATGTA
Organism: Myotis lucifugus; assembly: GCF_000147115.1. Lineage (NCBI taxonomy): Eukaryota > Metazoa > Chordata > Mammalia > Chiroptera > Vespertilionidae > Myotis > Myotis lucifugus. The sequence goes on from NW_005871053.1 coordinate 12,078,181, forward strand.
TTATTGAACACATGAAATTCAAAGTAACCATAGCTAATTAAGTACAATTGAAATGCTCTGGTGATTCTTTAATAAAGAGACAGCTGTATTTTATGACTTATTCTGTAATTGAATGAACATAAGAAATGCAGGAAATAGAATGTTCTTTTGACTGAGGGAATTTATCTTCTATTCAGGAGCTGTGCATCATGTTCTTTGTTGTCAGATCAACTAATCAGACACATAAAGATTTCTATTTACCACAATGTTGGAGGATACACTGTGTATCATTTTTACATTTTAATATTTATTTTAGTCATTATTATAAACCTATCATTGATCCAAAACCATTTCCTATAGGGATTATATAAAAGGAGTTATAAATTGCATTCACAAGCCTATCTCCCCCATGGTTTTCTTTTAGCAACCAGGCCTCCCGGTATGTGCCACCAAGATGAATTTCAGTGCCAATCAGATGGTCTCTGCATTCCTGGGATCTGGGAGTGTGATGGGCATCCAGACTGCATCCATGGATCTGATGAGCACAATGGCTGTGTGCTCAAGACCTGCTCTCCATCCCATTTCCTTTGTGCCAATGGAAACTGCATCCACAAAGAGTGGGTCTGTGATGGGGACAATGACTGCAGGGATATGAGTGATGAGAAGGACTGCCCTACTCAAGCCTTTCACTGTCCCAATTGGCAATGGCAGTGCCCTGGCCATAGCATCTGTGTGAATCTGACTGCAGTATGTGATGGCGTCTCTGACTGCCCCAATGGGACAGATGAATCCCCACTTTGCAGTAAGTTCCCTGACCACAGTTTACTGGCCATCAGTTCATTCTGACCAGCAGCCTGCTGTGCATCATCATTGTCATAATCACCATGTAGCTTTTGAGAAAGGGATTTCAGTTCCTCTCTGAGTTCAAATCTGTGTAGGGATAAGCATCATGATTCAAATAAATCATCACTGGATAATATTTCTCATTAAATCCTTTGCATTTGGTTCTGTGTTTGTACTTCTTTTTATGTAATCATTAAAAAAATAAGTCTAACTGAGGCCATTAGATTCTCTAATTAAATTTGGTTCTATTGGTAATGGACTCAAAAGTTTCTAACTTTAATATTTTCTAATTTCAATCAGAACTTGCCACAAAACAAATGAAGTCCAGGGATTTGTGTTTGCTGTGATTAGAATTCTGTGATTGGCATGTAATCCTAATTACTGTCCTTTCTTTCTTCCCTCTTTAATCAATGCTCACTCTCAGATGAACCTCAGCCAGGTACGATTGCAAAGTATTTTTTCTTTTTATGATTTTATATGTGTTGTGTTTGTGCTGAAAATGTTCTAATCAATTTGACTTACTTCCCCTTCTAGTGCATGTTTTGTACCATCACTCTTATAATAAGTTACATGGAAATAGAGGGCATTTGCATTCCCAGGCATGTGAGCTATGTTTGGGTGGCTTCAGGCATTGCTGTTTTGGCCCTGAAACTAAAGAATGATATTTGTGGACCTGTGCTCTCTAGTGTTCCAGCTGCCTTTCCCCTTCCATTTATTCACTTTCATAAACCTTCCAGCCCTTGTTCATAATGTCAGTCTTATCTTCTATTTCTATATGGGTGGAAGAATAACAGAAAGCAAATGAGAAGTTAGGTGTCTTTGCATGCTTGATCAATGACAGTTGTGTTTCTTGATGTCACCAATATTTCCCCAAGTTTCTCACATTGGACTAAATGAAATTATAATAGAGGGGTGTAGCGAAGAAAGTGGTCCAAGTCAATGGATGTGAAGGATAGTAAATCCTTAGGTCTATCAGAGCAGACACTGACTAGCCTGCGGAATTCATGCAAGTGAGTGCTGCTCTTAGCTCTTACCTGGGTATTATGCTAAAGGTAGCCCTAGACTATATGACAAATATTTGCAGCAGGGTGAACCAAAGAAGCAAAGATTCCTCACTTTCCCCCTTTCTTATTCTCTTTCTTTATTCTAGACCAGGAGAGCTGCTCAAATTTAAATGCTGGTTGTACTCACCAGTGTGTTCAAGGGCCCTTTGGGGCTCAGTGCCTATGTCCATTGGGATACCTGCTTGCTAATGATTCTAAGACCTGTGAAGACATAGATGAATGTGATAATCCAGGCTTTTGTAGCCAGCATTGTTACAATACAAGAGGTTCTTTCCGGTGCTGGTGTGATAAAGAATACATGTTAGACACTGATGGGAAGACTTGCAAAGTTACAGGTAATGACTGAACTTGAAAGTGAACTAACTCCAGTTAACAACATACCCCAAACCTTAAGATCAAATGTGTTATATAGATATTTGGAAATGCTGATTAGGAGTCAAATGATGGATCTTGTACTTTGGAAAATAGAGGTCAAAACATATACAGTAGAAGATGCTTTTTAAAATTATTTAGAATAATATCAAAATGTTTTTTACATTATTTAAATATCTTTATATAATGAGCATAATGCATTCAATTTGCTCAATATTAGTTCAGTTTCTATTATGTGAAAGTGATTATACTATATATTAGGATATTAATTCAGCTGCTTTAAATGACCAAATAAAGGAGGCTAAAACAAAGTAGAGGGGATATTGTGAGATAATTAGAAGTCTCTGACACAGCTGAATGCCTTTGGAAAAATTATTTGACATGATTCCTGCTTTCAAGAAGCCTATAATTTAGGAAAGAAGATAAGCAAAGTATAAAAGTAACTAGGAATAGGAAGAATGCAAGTATAGTTCACTCCATATTGATATTTAGACAATATAATTAAAGGAAGAAAAATATTTCAGAAAAAGCTTATTTTAAATATTCGTGAAAATCAGCTAACTATTTAGGCAAGGCATGTAATGATTAAAAAAATTTTTTATAGAGATTTTTGTTTTTTGCCATTACTATAGTTTGGAATTACATCTTCCTCTGTTACCAAAAGTATTTCATCAAATATTTGAGATGCTTTAGCTTTGTTTTCTTCCAGAATCAGTGACCTTTTTGCATTTTCTTCTTTGACAGCATCTGAAAGTCTTCTGTTACTTGTGGCTAGTCAGAACCAAATTATTGCTGACAACATCACCTCCCAGGTCCACAATATCTATGCACTTATCGAGGGTGGTTCTCACATTGTAGCTGTTGATTTTGATTCCGTCAGTGGTCGTGTCTTTTGGTCTGATGGAACTCAGGGCAAAATCTGGAGTGCATTTCAAAATGGAACAGACAGAAAAGTAGTAAGTACATGTCTACTGACCTTCGGCCTGATTCCACTGTCGTGGGTCTCTTTGCTATTACCCTCCAGTGAGAGAAGATCCCACTGCGTACTCGGTAGCTCTCATATTCCCCTTTGGGTGGGATTGTACCCAAGAGGCCTGGACATTCACAACTCCAAATCTGTGCGTGTTTTAGATAAGGAAGTGGTCTCTGAAGGCAGATCCATTATTTTGAATTCTAGGTCACGTGATGTAGAGACTTCACAAAATCTATGAGGTTCCCTTTGCAATTTTTTTTCTGGTATATGAGAGCAGAAGGAAGCGCCAGGGGAGTTAAGAGATTGCTTTTCATAGTTTTAATTTAGTTGTGCTTTTCAGTCTATCTCCCAATTTGTTTCTTGACCTTTGATGGATATGCTTCCTTTGCCCCTTAGAACTTTATTTTATAATCATTAGCACTTAATCAAGGTGTTACTTTTGGTACCTTGGCATTATACATTTTCATAGGATTGCCAATTTAGAGAACGGATAGAGCTTTTGTTAATTGGAAACACTTTGAAACCAAAATGAAACTACACACTAGTCCAATCAATTCTACAAAATCTTGTATGTTTTTCCTATAAAAATGTAGTGTTGATTAGTAGTTATCTATATGGGAAGACAAAATTTTATAATGCTCACAAGCAAATTAGATGCCGTATTCCAGATTTTCATGTTATCACCCATCCCCTTTAGAATTCACTCTTTATTCAATTTTGTGTTTAGGTACTTGACAGTGGCACCACCATGACTGAAAGTCTTGTGGTAGATTGGGTGGGTCGCAATCTTTACTGGACAAACTATGCTCTGCAAACAATTGAAGTCTCTAAACTGGATGGGAGCCACAGGACTGTGCTGATTAGCGAAAATGTAACAATGCCGAGGGGACTAGCATTAGATCCCAGACTTAGGTAAGACTTTTTTTTTTTCAATGATCTTGCCCTGACATGATTATCATGAAGGAAAAATAATAGGAGGATGATGTCACTGATATGTATATTATAAAATTTAAAATAACCTGTTGTTTAAACTTCTCTATAGAAGTGGTAGGCATCCAACTGGTTGTTGCTATCATTTCTTTATCTTTAATAGTGTTTGCCATAAAGTACACAAGGGCAATTGATTGTTCACTTTCAGACTGCATCGATTTATTAGCTTGGCAATACAATTATTGACATGATTATTATAGAATTATATAATTAAGTTTCTAATGAATGTATACAGTAATATGCCATAGATGGGCTAGCTTGCTCTAACCTTGATATCTCATGGTTTCATTAAAAAAAATAATAAAAGCCAGAATTTTCTGCTTTGGTTTCATGCTATTTCCTAGAGTTCCCTTTTATGTAATACAAGGGGGAAAATTTTTTCCTGTTGTTCCTAAAGGGAAGAAAAAGAAATTCTCCCACATGTTTAGAAACCTCTGCAGGCCTCCTCTCTTGAATTTGCTTAGATTCTCTAACTTAGATTCTTGTCTGCAGGATGACGAGTTGGGCAAATTATGTTCAGTGTGATACAGACTTCTAGATATTGCAGAGATTCAACTCCAGTGAAATTTATGATGAATCTCTGATGAGAAATAAATTGACCCTCTTAAACATGACCGGGTAGAAAGTCAGGGACAGATGGATTTTTCTAGATCCAGTATTTGTGGATTGTACAGAAACATGAATCGGCATTGAGACATTTCAGAGTCATAATGTACTGCATGTTTTATGAACATTATAAAAAACACCTAGGTGGCTTGTGGTTGCATCATATTTACAGTTTTCCTTTGCAATGCTCAGAGGAAAGAATAAGCTCTGGGCATATATTCTGAACTGGAAATGAGTTATTTTAAGTAGAGTGTATATATGATGTCCTGTTACTTGAGATGACAGTTATTTTTCTGTGTTGAAATATGTCCTGTCCGATTGGTAACTAGTTTCTTTTCACAGTGAACATCTGATGTTCTGGTCTGACTGGGGCCATCACCCTCGTATTGAGCGAGCCAGCATGGACGGCAGTTCGCGCACTGTTATTGTCCAAGACAAGATTTTATGGCCCAATGGCTTAACTATTGACTACCCCAACAGACTGCTCTACTTCTTGGATGCCTATCTTGATTACTTAGATTTTTGTGACTATGATGGACAACATCGGAGGCAGGTGATAGCCAGTGATTTGGTAAGTTGGTACTGAGGAAAAAAACCAGAAACTATAATAGTGACCGAGTGGAAAGCAGACAGAATAACAAGAATACGAAGAACTTAATTTTTGTGTTACAGACATTGCATGCTCAATCCAGGGAATATTAACAGGAATAAGAGCCAATCCATCTTTTTTTTTTTTTACTAACTGAAAATATGTATTTTTATTTTAGTTCATGGTCAGATTGCTTGTGTAATTTAGTTGATCTGTAGGTGCTAATCTGTTGCTTCTGTACCTTTAAAAAGTGTTAAACAAATAGTAACAATTTAATTATATTTACATTCTCAGTTAATCATAGCCTGTTATGTGCTTTGTATTTTTATTTAGGAAATTCTGTGGATTTTATTCTCACAAGTTATGGTAAAATACAGAAAATGTATTTTTTTCCAGAGAACTATTAATGACTTCTATTTAAGATTGTCATTATTTACAGTTTTGTGACTTGAAGAGACCCTGGGAGGGCCTCTCCACCTTCAGAAAATATGCATCTAAGTCTATCAGATTTATGTACATCTGTGAGTGGCAGAACAAGACGGTGGGAATTGCACTGGAGAAGGAGAGATGATAATGGGGTGGTGGGGACCCCAGACCTGGCTCCTCACTTCTGTGCTTCAGTTTTGCTTTCATTTGTAAATGGGTGCCCAGTGTAATTACCAGAGTAAAAATAAAGACTAAGTGACACATGCATGAGAAAGGATTTTGAGTGGTATAATGGGAGATAGGTCAAGCAGTATAATTTTGGTCTGTCTCTTGAACAGTGACTTCCCTGTGTTTTTATTAAATAACTAGAGGCCCGATGCATGAAATTCATGCAAGGGTAGGCATTTGCAGCCCCGGCTGCTGGGGCCCTCATGGCTGTGGCCCTGGCTGCATTGTGGCCCTGCCCCCGCCCACACCCGCCTTGTCCTGGCACTGCCCACTTCTGCTTCTGGTTCCCTGGTTCCGCGGAGCCCCTGATCGATCGCCCCTCAGAGGGTGGCCTGGGCCTCCCTCTTTGGGGTGATCGCGGAGCCCTCCCCCCTTCTCATTGACCGCCCTCCCGGCCCCTAGCCTGGGCCTCCCTCTGCAGGGCAATCATGGGGCGATGGTGGGCCCCCGACCAATCACATCGCACCCGCCTTGGCTGGCCTGGTGCCAGTGCGTGTCTTAGCGTGGTCGTCTGGACGGTCGTTCTGCTGTTTGGTCGATTTGCATATTACTCTTTTATTATTATAGATCACATGCTAAAGGAAACCATCTATTCAGCATCCTTTTCTACTTTGTTCCCCTTGGTTTTTATTTCTGGGCGAGATCTCATTGTTCTCTTCTGCCTCACAGATTCTGCGGCATCCCTATGCCCTGACCGTCTTTGAAGATTCGGTGTACTGGACTGACCGAGCAACTGAGCAGGTCACTCAAGCCAACAAGTGGCATGGAGGGCAACATTCCGTTGTCATTTATAATGTGCACCAGCCTCTTGGGATTGTTGCGGTTCATCCTGCAAAACAGCCGAATGGTAAATGAGAGACAATCGAGAGAGACAGAGAAACACTCTGCCTGAAAATAGCTTGGAAAACACTTATTCTGGAAATGTAAAATGCAATGAATTTTCCTTTCCACTTTACCAACTACCCTTGTCCTAACATTTCCATTACTTTTATTTACCATGGAAAACTCAAATCTTGTATGTAACAGCAGCAGGTCTAAATTGTATCATTTTATTTAGCAATTGGCTACTGCTTCTGTGAATTTTCTGAGTCTCAATTTCCTCCGCTGACAAATATAGCATAGACCAGATACACAGTCCCTTTTATCACTACCACCTATTTTTAGGACTTATTTATTATGGCACCATTGCCCTGTAGGTGCTCTGCTGTGGCTACCCCATCTTCCTGGAGTGCCTGGTGTAGGTGGAGAGGTGATTTAAAAATTTGACTTTGGTAGCGTGAGGAGGAATACGTCAATCTTCTCTCCTCATAACTCTGTAGTGGATTCTCATCACATTCAGAATCTGGCCCCTGTTATCTCCCTGGTCTCTTCTCCCACTTACTTACTCTTGTCACATTGGACTGTGTCCTGAAGCATACCAGGCAACTTCCCACCTCTGAACTTTTTGCAGAGTTTATGCTTGCCTTAGGCCCACCTGCCTCCCAGGGATGGTATCTTTAAGTCATTGTATCTTTTTTTTCTTTTTTAATATCTTTATTGATTTCAGAGAGGAAGGGAGAGGGAGAGGAAGAGGGGGAGAGAGAGAGAGAGAGAGAGAGAGAGAGAGAGAGAGAGAGAGAGAGAGAGAAACATCAATGAATAGAGAAATCTTTGATTGGCTGTCTCCTGCACACCCACACTGGGAATTGAGTCCACAACCTGACCTGGAATCAAACAGTGACCTCCTGGTTCATAGGTCAATGCTCAACCATTGAGCCTTGCCGGTCGGGCCCCACCTCTGAACTTTTGAACTAGCTCTTCCCCTGCCTGGAATATCTCTCCTCTAGATTTCTGCATCAGTTGCTCCTTCATGTCATTTAGGATTCTATTAAATGCTCCTGCTGGCTCTCAATCACCCTAAAATAGCCTTCCCTTCTCATAGTTATTTTGCTGTTTATCCTCATATTCTGAAATCACACTATTTATTTATATTATTAACTAAAAATATATATTTATTGATTTTTAGAGAGAGAGGGAGAGGGATAGAGAGATAGAAACATCGATGAGAGAGAAACGTCATTGATCGGCTGCTTCCTTCAAGCCCCCTACTGGGGATGAAGCTTGAAACCTGGGCATGTGCCCTGAGCAGGAATTGAACTGTGATCTCTTGGTTCCTAGGTCGATGCTCAAGCACTGAACCACACTGGGTTGGCACTCACAAATATTTATTTATTTATTTATTTATTTATTTATTTATTATGAATTTATTGGGGTGACATTGCTTAATCAAATTATACAGATTTCAGGTGTATAATTCTCTAATGTATCATCTGCATATTGTATTGTGTGTTCACCCCAAGTCAAGTGTCCTTCCGTCACCATTTATTCTCCTTTTACTCTCTTCTACCTCCTGAAATCACACAATTTATGAGTTTAGTTCTGCCTCCTTTGCTAGAATATCTGTCCCATGTTTACAGTATTCCCAGTGTGTGGAATGGTGTTTGGTATACAGTGAAGGCTTAACATTTTGGAGGAATGAATGGATTAATAGATCTGACAAGGTATGTAATAAGAACATGTAAGGTCTGGAGAACATCCAGTGAGCTTGGGATACACACAGGATCACTCTTGTCAAGGAGCAGAGACACACAAAGATGTCATCATTAGAAAAATAAAAGATTGTTATGTAACCAAATTTGGTCAACTGTGTGTAATTGTAAAGGTCACATAGGGACACACACCTTGATTTCATTTAATGTGAAAAGGTCTCTTTTAGGTCAGGCAAGGAGACAATAATATTTAGCATCATATTTCCATACTAAGCTCAGGATTACTCAGTGGCTATTAGTTCATAATCCGGTATTGACAGGATTGATCTGTAACCTTGGGCAAGTCACTCCTCCTTCTTTGCCTCTTATGAATTTTATGATGAAAGCTGGGTGTTAGGGAAGGCCAAAAGAGTCAAGGAAAATACCCAAACTTACAGAGGTAACTTCATGTACTTGTGTCTTCAAATACTAGGGGCCTCTGGGGAACAGTAATAGTGTGACAGAGCACGTTTAAAAATGTACTTGTTTAAATTGAGATATAATTTGACATATATTAGTTTTAGCTGTACAACATGATTTGAAATATGTATATCTTGTGAAATGATTACGACAATAAGTTAGTGAACATCCATCAGCACACACAGTTACAAAAACATTTTTGTGATGAAACTTTTAAGATCTACTCTCAGCAATTTCCAAATATGCAGTACAGTATTGTTAACTATAGTCATCGTGCTGTGTATTACATCCTCAAAATTAATGTGCCTTATCACTGGAAGCTAATACTTTTGACCACCTTCACCATTTCACTCACCCCCCACCCTCTGATTCTGGCAACCACCAATCTGTTTTCTCTGAGTTCATTTTTATTTATTTTTATTTTACATGTAAGTGAGATTATATAGCATATATCTTTTCTGATATATATCTTATTTCACTTAGCATAATGCCATCAAGGTCCACCCATGTTGTTGCAAATGGCAGGATTTCCTTTCTTTATGGCTGAGTGATATTCCACTGTGTATGTGTACATATAAATATGTCACATTTTCTTTGCCCATTCATTCTGTACACTTCTATGTGGGATTTTCCCATTCAGCAATGTTTACTTCTCTTTCTATTGCAGATGTAAATTCCTGTGCCTCTGCCCCCTGCAGCCACCTATGCCTGCTTTCCTCAAAGAGGCCACAGCTTTACTCCTGTGCTTGTCCCTCTGGATGGAGTCTCTCTCATGATTCTGTGACTTGCCTGAGAGGTACAGTATGCCCTTTAAGTGTGCCCTGATGGTGGCCTTGCCGTAGTCTGTGCAAGGCAGTGTAAGCTGTAAACCACTTGCTGATGGAGTGTGTGCTGCATTCCCTTTGATTCAGCAGTATCTGGGGAGTGTGTGTGTATGGGGCGACTTAATTGAGTACTCTGTTGTTATATAGTTTCTGAATATAAAGCTAATATTATGTGTGCATGTGATTCAACAGTCCTAGCCTCACATTTTCTCTTACCTGGTTGCAGTTAGACAAGCTATGGTAATGGAAAGTTCCAAATTCTGCACTTAAGTAAAAATTCTTCTTTTTTTAAAAAAAATTTCTTGTTTTTCTTTTCTTTTTATTGAATTAATTGGGGTGACACTGGTTAACAAAATTATACAGGTTTCAGGTGCACAATTCCACAGCACATCATCTGTACATTGTATTGTGTGTTCACCACCCCAAGTCAAGTCTGTGTCCATCCCTATTTATCTTCCCTGTGCCCCCTCCATTGTCCATCCCCCCAGCTATCACTATGCCACTATCTATGTCCATGAGTTTTCTCTTTTTTTCTCAATCCCCTCACTCCTCCACACAACCCCCAACCCCTATCCCCAACAGCTGTCAGCCTGCTCTCTATCTATATGTCGGTCTCTGTTTTGCTTGTTTATTTCATTAGATTCTACCTATGAGTGAAATTATATGGTACTTGTCTTGACATTACTGTATGGCTTCATTTTTCAGGATCTTGATCTCATTTTTATTCTCATAGCCAATAGCCAATCATGAGTGTTGTAGCTTAGGTCTTCCCACTCCAGTTTCAATACCTTTACTGTTATTATCTGACACTCTAAAAATATGTTTCCACTGAAAGAAATATTTTAAATGATTATTTGAGCAATTTAATCTTTATCTAATCCTAGATATTTTACTGGGTTGATTGAAGAATATGTGAAGGGTTATATTAAGTATTTTAGGGAGTAAGAAAGAAAGGAAAAGATGTAGTCAATCTACAAAAGAGATTTCTTCTGGAATTTGCACTTGATCTATTTAAAAGATACATTTTTATTGATTTCAGAGAGGAAGGGAGAAGGAGAGAGAAATAGAAACATCAAAGATGAGAATCATTGATCGGCTGCCTCCTGTACGCCCCCTACTGGGGATGGAGCCCGCAACCTGGGCATGTGCACTTGACTGGAATGGAACCCCGGACCCTTCAGTTCGCAGGCCGACACTCTGTCCACTGAGCCAAACCAGCTAAGCTAGGGCTATAATAAATTATTTTAAAAAATCATTCGCCTTTGCTTAAAAATCTAAAGAGTTATATATTCAAGTTTCTTTCATTTCTCAGTGAAGAGGAGTGAATGTGTTTTGCTACTCATAAAAATGGCTGTACATAAGTTCAAACCGAATGTTTAATGATAAAAAATTCCTAAAGTAAGAGAAACTGGAGTCCTAATCTAGAGGGAGATTTAGTTTTCAAATGGAAAATACATGCTGAGTCTAGGAAATTTATGGTGTTTACAGGTTATGCAGATGTAGGCTTATTCCATGTAATATTTTGCAATGATACTTTCCTGATGAAAGATTTTAATTATTGGTAATTCTTACAAAGGGATTGGCATTTGCAATTTTTCTTCAGACTTATTATGAAGCTAATCTTTGCTGACATTGTTTAATTTAGTGTGCCCTCATTGTCTTTCAGCAGAAGATTAAACTGGGCTATAGACATTTTGGATACAAAGCATTCTTTCACCACAGATTCTTGAACTGTGCATTGGGGATTGGTGTAATCAGTATTACTATATGATGGTGATTGATAAATGTCAACTCTACATAGTACCTTTGGTTGTTTCACAAAAATTCCATTAGTGGTTTTACCATGGGCTGAGTTTAGTGAGGTGGAAATTTTTCAGTTTCCCAAATGGTTTCTCTGTACCAGTTGGATAACTAAGTGTCAATGTGTGTTGAAAGTTACACATTTTTTCAACAAGAAGCTTAGAGAACTTGTTAACAATTGTAGATGAAAACATTTTACTTGACCTACATATTCAATAGCCTTTACAATAGTGTTTACTCTGTGTCTGGCATATCTTTGGAAATGCTTATGTGATAAGGTTAAGGGAAAAAGCAGATGGCCCTGGCCAGCATGCTCAGTGGTTAGATTGTCAGCCTGCAAACCAACTGGTCTTGGGTTAGATTCCTGGTCAAGGGCATGTACCTAGGTTGCAGGCTCCTCCCTGTCCGTGGCCCAGGTCAGGGCTCATGCAGGAGGCAACCAATTGAAGTGTCCCTCTCACATTGATGTTTCTCTCTGTCTTTCCCTCTCTCTTCCAAGCTCTCTAAAAATCAAAGGAAACATATCCTCAGGTGAGGATAAAAAAAAGGAAGAAAGAAATGTCATATCCTATGAAAGAGACATCTTGAAAATGCCTAAAGAAAGTTGTCATTTTTTTATGGTAAAGGGACTGGAGTCTGGGTTGATGAAAGCACCTTGGCAGCTGGCAGTGATGGGAGTGGTGCCTTCCCCTGATCAGCCCGCAGAGGGAGGCCAGACTGCGGCTTAGGCTCACAGGGAGCAGGCCTAAGCCGTCAGTTAGTAGGACATCCCCTGAGGGCTCCTGGACTGTGAGAGGGGGCAGGCTGGGCTGAGGGACACCCCCTCGTCCCCCCACCCCCCGCCAGTGCATGAATTTTGTGCTTCGAGCCTCTAGTGATAAAAACAAAACCCACTGTTGAATTTCATTCATTTAGATTTTTTTTTTCAATAAGGGGACTATAGCTAGGATAAGATTATCTTTGAAAAAGTACTTCATTGTATTAAGGAGACTAAGTGAACTGATAGTTTGAGTAAAATATTATGAGGATGTTTAAGTTTCAATGTACAGATACTTTTTGAGAGATACTGTTTATGTATTTAGAAGATACTGTTTATGTATTCACCTATGCACCCACACATTTATTCATTTATGTGATCATTCATTTAGTTACAAATATTTATTAGGCAATTATTATATACCAGACTCTGGGGACATAATAGTGAGTAAATCAGACATAGTCACTGCCATTTGGGATATAATATATATTGTGTATTGTATTTATTGCTGCAATTATATTTTATTCCATAAAATGGTAACAATCCACTGCCTTTCATTACTCTAAGTGTCTGGGAAGAGTGGGATATAATTTTGACTGATACTCTGCTATTTTCACAGATGATCAACCTTTCTTAATAACTGTAAGACGCAGTGTAAATTTTTGGAATCTCCCTTAATCCTGAGGTGAAGAGCAATGATGCTATGGTTCCTATATCAGGGATACAGAACGGTTATGATGTTGAGTTTGATGACACAGAAGAATTCACCATTGGGTTTGAGAATCCAGAAAGTTTTGAAACCATTCAAAATCTGTAACTTGTTCTCACAGAGCCTGCACTGATACCTCCTTATAGGCAAACGTTTGCTGGGTGGATAAAGGGGCAATGATCCAGTAATACTAAATTACCACTAAATTATTTTTTGATTCAGTGAGGGATATAAATGGGAGGTTGTCCTGGAGCAAAGATCAGAAAACACTTTAGCTTTAGAATAATAAGCACACTTAAGCTATTGGGCATTTTTTATTCATGCAGCAAGTACTTATTAAGTGCTTACTGTTTGCCCTGCACTGAACTAGCTGGTTCCAGTTGCAGAATACATGCCTAGAAGCAGCAGTCACAAAGATTGTTCTTAAGGAGCTTTAAGCTTGTAGAAGATATTAGACTAACATAACAATGATCACAACTCAAGACAAAAAGCAGGAGCTCCCTAGGGATTCCAGGAAAGCATTTGTTGTGACTGCCGGGGGCCTTCATTCAAATCTTTGCCTCGAGGATAAAAAGAAAACTTCTCCAATCACTTTCCCATTGTGCCCCCTCCTCACCCTTTAGGGTGGGGAAGGGGCAAAAAGAATACAAATGAGGGGAGAGAGAAGATTATGTGTTTGCTATTCTCGCCACTATGCAAAACATACTTCTGGCCTCCTGATTCTCACCTGTGACTTGGGTTATTTTTATGACTCTGGCCCGTGGTAATTAACAAATAAATATCTGTAGCCAGTATCAGAGGTAGTCTGAATGGTGAGCCTTGTGTATTCCCGTGACACACTTAAAAATCAGTGTTTTCAAAGTGTGGCTGGCATTGTACATAGTGAGGCCATCCAATGGTGCTGAACCTTGGCCTTTTCTGCAAGTCTGAGGAGTTTAAAGAGACATAGCAGCTGGCAGTAGCCACAGTGAAGGAAGTGTTTTCGTGGAGAAGATGTGGCCTTGGAACAGCTCACTTCTCCATGTCTTTCTTTCTAGGGTGAAATCCACAGAGTGAAGACAGATGGCACCAACAGGACTGTGTTTGTTCCTCTGTCTAGTTTGGGCTCTTCTATGAGCCTGGCCTTAGACTGGATATCAAGAAACCTTTATTACACCAATCCTGGAACTCAGTCAATTGAGGTAATGATTCCATAATACTCTGTATACAAACACTAGTTTCTGATTCATGTAAAATCTATCCTCAGGAAATACTTTCATGGAATTTTGAAATTATTTTTAAGCAGAAACAAAAGCGAATAGATATTTGTATCAAAGCTAAGGAGGAAAACCAACTTAAAAATAAATTTTTGAAACTTTTTACTGACCTATTTTGTTTCCTCCTAAATATCAATGCTAACTTGTTCCTGTTAGGAGGATTTGAGATATTTTTGTAAAAACAATAAATAAAAATTATGTAAGAATTCAGCATAAAAGAAAGATTATAATAGCAGGGAATTTTCACTATCTCTTCTCATCAAATCTTCAATGCTATTTTAGTAGTAAGCCTAATTTATAGGTTACCTCTGTTCTAAGATGAAAATCTTTCTATGGCTCCAATATAGTTTTTCTAACAGTGAAACAGAAAGTAGGAACTTGATTCTGATTTCTTTGATACTCTCCTCTCTGCGATAACTGTTCTTTTTACTCTAATTCCCAGAGGAAATTCTAGATGGGGTGTAGGTATGAAATCACATGAAGTAGATCAGAAGTAACTTGACTAGCATTGATTTTCTCCACTCTGGGACAAAGTTGAAACGTATGTGTGTGTGTGTGTGTGGGGGGGGGGGGTGGTGGTGGTGGTGGTGGTGGTGGTTATTAATTTATAATAATTTTGAAAGTGAAAATTCCTAAAGCAAAGGGAGGGTCTTGTGAGAGGGCCAATTAGCAGGGCTGAGTAGAGTGACAATCACTGCTCTGGATTAGGCACCAGCTAGTAAGGTTGTTCTCTTTGGAACATTCAGAAAGAGAAATACTACAGATGAGGAAGGCATACAGCAACCAAGTGGCTAATTTACAGCAGATAGGAGGAGCTCACGTCAGCCAGTGCTTTACAATTTACAAAGGGCTTCCACAAATATCATCTCGTTTAATCTTCACAACATTACCAAGTGCAGGCAAGTGTAGTAACCATTCACATTGAGCGGGACATTTGCAATATGCACAAACATTAATCCCCCAGAATTTATTAAACGGGGTAGAATCATCAACTCTTAACATGAGGGGAAACTTGGAGGCTCATCTGTTTCAAGCCCTTCATTGTTTGTTTTTCCCCCACAAATATATTTTTATTGATTTCAGAGAGGAAGGGAGAGAGAGATAGAAACATCAATGATGAGAGAGAATCATTGATTGGCTGCCTCCTGCACACCCCCTACTGGGGATTGAGCTCACCACCAGGGCATGTGCCCTTGACTGGAATCGAGGAACCCTTCAGTCCACAGGCTGACACTCTATCCACTGTGCCAAACCAGCAAGGGCAAGCCCTTTGTTTTTAAAATAACAATCTGAAGTCCATAGACGTTAAGAATTTGGCTTAACTCGGAAGTGTTCTAACTTTGCCCTGTTACAAATCACAACTCCAGCAATTGGCCCGATTTTAACTCCCTTTGTCAGTGACAGAAGATATTTGTTCATAATGTCAACTGAAAATATCACCTTCCATCAAAACATGGGCAAAATTTACAGCCCAGGAACCTTAATGTGGAACTTACATCTCTCTAGACTCCACTCAGTGCAAAGCTGTCTTAATTCCAAATGACAATCTGCTCTTATTCTATCTCTTGGTCTCTTGCCTTGTTAATGGGGACCTTCCCTTTTAGACTGATAGTTTGGCAGGAAATGTGTCTTCTCCATCAGTGTTAGGTAGAATGAGAGGTACCAGTTGACATCCGTATGGGTAAGGCTGCTTTATCCATATAAACCTGAAGTTTGTAATTGTTCCCCAATGCAGTGAGGTACTGAGAAAGATCATTTGCTCTGGAATCCAAAGGCCTTGCTTTGAGCCTGGCTTGCTTGCCAATTCATTCAACAAACACAAGTAAATGATTTCTATGGATCAGTCCCATGGTTAGTTCTGGACATTCAAAGATAAACAAAACATTTTTTTTCCTGCTTTTGAATAATTTACACATCTGAGTGCTAGACACACAAGTACCTTTGCTGCAGTGTGATAAGTACTGTACAGTACCAGCAGTGAATATAAAGTGTTGTGTGGTTGGGGGCAGAGGTTATTGTTGAGTCTTAAAGGATGACCAATATTTATTTCTGTCAAATGAAGAAGTAGGGAAGAGGCAGCCAAGATAGAGAAAAACACTCTATTCAAAACCCTAAGATATGAAGATGCATTTTGTGACTGGGGAGAGCAGTGTGTTTCCTCACAGGCTGTTTGACTTTGGGAAAATTACTTATCTTCTCTGAGCCTCTCTTTCCTTACCTGTAAAATGGGGTTAGTAGCTCAATAAGGAAATGTACTTCATGACACTAAGGTGGCCTATGAAGACAGTGCCCCAATTCCCTCAAGTCACAAATATATTTAGAATATCCATAAAGACCCCTGACAATAATGATTCAAAGGTAAATTGCCTTTCTAGTCTTTTTATTATTTTTATCCTTTGGTGATATCTACTGTGACTCTTCCAGGAGAAAGTTAGCTTGCTTAAGAAAACAAGAATAGTGTTCATTGTTTACCTGTACAATATCTGTTCCAGCACAAGAGTAATTCAGGTTCAATTCCCATTTCAGGATAAAAGAGAAACATTTGAGAAACTGTTTTCCACTAGGGGTAGCTGTGAGCCCATTCACTAACAGCAATTTTTTAGCTGGAAAGTGAAGCTGACAGAATGGCTTGGCATATTCCACAAAACAAGGAAGGAAATTCCCTTTGAAATAAAGAGATCTGTAGGCCTAGGAAAAGGAGAGAAATTATAGTAGAAAGAGGCAAATTGAAAAGAGAAAAATTATCTTAGTCCAAGTAGGAGAGAAAGTTATCAGAGAAGAGAATATTTTAGAGAGAAGAGAGAGAGAGAGAGAGAAGTGTTTGTGTGTGTGTGTGGGGGGGGGGGGGAATGGGGTGGGGGGAGAAAGAGAAGAGAGAAATACATGTAGCAACAGAGAGACAAACATAAACACAGATACACAAATAACTATTTGCACTGAAAAACAATTTTATAGAAACACCTTCATGCGAATCAACAGACATTTTCTAATTTACTACTTGTTTCTCCCCTCAGACCATCTCAGGTGCATATTAAAATAGCCTTGCTTCTAGAAAAACTGCTTCTAGTCCAGTAATCCATATTTTTCTGTGATGTCAGGGTTCTTTAGCATTGTGATTATTACATAATAGCATTAATAATTAAAAATAGATAACATTGGGTAAGACACTAAATCTTTTAGGCCCCTTTTTCTATAATATGGGCATAATGGTATCTACCTCACAGGATTCGCCCATTAAGTGGACCAATACAAAACAGGAAACATTTATTAAACACACTTGTGCCAGTTACCATGTGTGTGTTACCTCATTGTCCTGTGAGCTCTATGTACAAGGTGCCATTGTCATCCACATTGAAATGACAAAGAAACTAAGTTTAGATAAATTTACTTGCCTCAGGTCATACAGTCAGAGCTGGCAGGGCAGGGATTTGAACTCCTGTATTTTAACTCAGACTGTTAACTTGGAACAGAATTCACTTTAAGTCTGCGTGAATTCACACTGTGTTTGTAGTGATGGGCTACTGGGTGCTATGGCCTGGTTACTGGGATGCATGAGAGCTGTGGGATTTCCATTTGTCTTTCAGAATTTCCTTTTTCTGAAGGCAGTTTTTGTAGTTTCTTCCCCCCCCATTTGAGTCTGTCTTTTCTTTATATACATTTCCCCTCCTGAAATTTAGGTGAATTGAAAATAGGAATTTGAGAGGTGATTTTACTTTTCTTGCTCTCATTCTCTATTGAGAGGATTTTCTATGAGCCCAGAAATGCAATTAGGAATTACTGAACCTCCTCCATAACCTCCCATTTGTCCCTAGTCATGCTTTGGAATTCGTTGTGTCTTAAGTTCTCCTTCATCTCAGCTTTCTTTTTCCCCCTTATGAAATTCAGTTCTAACAAGTGACTCTATGCTATAGGTTTTGACACTCCGGGGAGATGTCAGATACAGGAAAACATTGATTACCAATGATGGGACAGCTCTTGGAGTTGGTTTTCCAGTTGGCATAACTGTTGATCCTGCTAACGGGTGAGTCTTAATAAACGGCACATGCCTTCTATACAGCACCATTCTTGTAAAGGTTATGATCTGATAAAATGGAAGATTTCAGACCTAGGACATTTTCTGATTTCATATGCCAATATTTGAATAATATAGATCTCAGTGAGGAAGAGAAATAGCTCTGTGGTATATTTAATGTGAAGGATATAATATATATTTTGTTCTTTGTTCACCCACATTGGACTGAAAATTAATTCCAAATAAGTAAGAATTTCAGGGATTTAAAAATAGAATTATAAGAATGAGCAATACATCCTGATTGTGAGTAAATGTGGAAAACTTTAAGGGGTTAGATAACATTTGAAAAAGACCTTGTAGGAAGAGAAGGCTTCTAAGTAGGTAGAGAATGGGTTGCAACTGGGGAGTGGTACTTGAAGCCAACTGAGCATTGAAGGTGCAGAAGTGTGGGGGTGGTATTTATAATGCTTGTGCAAAGAGCTGGAGCTAGAGGCTTAGAGCAGGGGGCAGTTCACCAGATGGGAGATACATCAGATAAAGTCTTTTGGGGACAAATCTTGGAGAGCTTTCATGTCATGTTGAGGAGTTGCACTTTTCTTTAGAGAAATAAGAAGCCAGCAGGGAATTTGGAGGAAGGAAGTGATGGAACCAAGTCTGTATTTCAGAAAGATTGGTCAGGATTGAAGTGGAAGAGGACAGGGGCAGGGAGAACAGGGTAAGATGAAATTAGTGATATGGACTAGAGTCCTCTGGTCTCTTTGATTAGTTATTTCATTTTATGCTGTATTATAAACTAGAATAATAAATTATAAATAAGAGCATTGACTTTTTAAAAAAACAGTTAAAACATCCCACATGTATTTTGATTTTCTGCTTGACAGCAGATTCTCAGGCCTGGAGGGAACTGAAGAAGTAATTTGTATTAGCTCTCTGCTTCAAGTAAGGATGATGTGCAAATCAATCTCAATTTTAAAGGCTACTAAAAGCAAAAATTCTATTCTATGATTGCTGACTTGCCCTAGTTTTCAGTTATCCTTTCTAGAGGAAAGACCACCTTAGATTTAAAGTTCTACTTTTGAAACTCAAACACATGTCTTTTTCATTCATCAAACATTTTTATTCATCAAACTCCCATTATTGGGTGGTCTGTTATGTAGGATCAGTTAACTATTGAAACAAACTCCAAAGTGTATAATGGCTCAAAGAAAATAGAAGTTTATTTCTCTTTCATTTGGGCAGTGGAGTTTGGGTAGAAAGTGGGAGAAGCTCTATTCCAATGGTTCTCAACCTTCCTAATGCCGCAACCCTTTAATACAGTTCCTCATGTTGTGGTGACCCCCAATTTCATTGTTACAAATTGAACATAATTAAAGCATAGTGATTAATCACAAAAACAATATATAATTATATATTTGTTTTCCGATGGCCTTAGGCGACCCCTGTGAAAGGGTCGTTGGACCCCCAAAGGGGTCGCGACCCACAGGTTGAGAATCGCTGCCTATACAGTCATTCAGGGACCCAGGCTGATCAGGTCTTCAGTTGGAGACTGTCAAGGTCATCCTGGGTGTTGAAATCTTTTTAGCAGTAAAAAGAAGAGCATTCAGGAATGTGCTGGGTAGTTTTTATGGGCCACACTACAAGTAGTACATACTACTTCTGCTCACATTCCTTCTGCTAGAATTCAGTCATATGGCAACAGCCTACTGCAAAGAAGCCAGCTTTTTACCAATAAAGAAGAGGAAGACACTGATTTTGACAAGTGAAAGCAGTCTCTGCCAAGGTCAGGGTTATATACAAAGATTATTAAAGACATAATCTATAACTTTAGTAACTTCAAGCATTTATAGCTTGGTAAATTGGATAAGTCCTGTGCTTAAATACCAATTACCCAGATGTATATATGATTAAGAGCCATAAGAGAGACAAAAAAAAAATTGGGATGAGAGTTCTGCAGAGAGAAATTTTCAGCTTGATGGAGGTGATTCTATTTGGACTGGTCTTAAAAGATACATAGAATTTCACCTGGTAGAGCTGGCTTTGAAGATATCTTCCATTCTATGAAGGAAGGAAAGTCAAGAGCAGGGGCAGAAAAGGGAGGCCATGTTGAGATTACTAAGAGAAGGCCAGTTGGATTGGAGGCAATGATTTTGTCAGGGGAATTGGGAGAAGAAACAGGATAGAAACTCATGGATATAATGTTTTGGATGTTCAGTAAAGAGAAAAATCTTCAGAAGGTTACAGCCAATGTTATTGAATTAGGTGCTGCAGAAAATGATTTCTGTGGATGATCACTAATAAAGGGTTGAGGCAATTATAGAGTTGCTGGTGACATGTGAGAGAGGATGTTCACTGGAAATATAAAGGAGCTAAACAATGAAAGAATGTGAGGAAGTGCAACTACTCCTTTTAGGAGTTTGGTATTGAAAAGTTAGAAAAAAAAGAAAAATTAGAAAAAGATGAACAAGTGTAGGTCAAAATGTCACAGGAAAAAAATTTAGAATAGGGAAACATGAGCATATGTTTAAGAGCAGATGAAAAATCAGTGATGAAATAATTGAGAGTGAAAATTATGGGCCAGGAATGACAGTAGAAATGACTTTGAACGAATTGATAAGGGGAACATGATACAGTGAACTAGGGATGATTGTTCTCAGCTAAGATTAGGTAGCTTAAATTTTAGTGAACTCAGAATTCACAAGAGTTTTGTAACTTTGTTCAGCAAACTTTTGATAACCTGGAATGGGAGAGGAGAAAGGAAATAATGACAGGAATGCAGGTTTGGTGTTTAGCAAGGTAGGCACAATGGGAGATCAAGAGAATAAATAAGAATATTATTTAAATGGTTACAGATGAGGTTCAGGCATAGAAGGACTGGAGGTTTGGGAGCTCAAACAAGTTTTAAGGGCAAAGAAGCTTCAATGGGAGAAATAAAATAGGAGCAGGGATGAGATGGGAGAGTCAAAGCAGAGAATTTCAGAATTTGAGAAGTTAGAGGGAGAGAAGTTTAGACTTGATGATGAGGTTCATGGGATGATTATGGATTGGTAGTGGAAGATGTATGCAAATAAAGGTGATTGGAATTAAGAAGGTTAAGGACTTGTGAGAAAAGAGTGAAGAGGATTGTCTATTGTGGCTATAGCAGAAGAGATAGAAAGAAATTAAAGCTTGGATTCAATTCTAGAAGTGTGTCTTCAGTGGAAACCAACCCTTCATATATTTTGATAAATTTTCATATATCATGGACTTGGCAATTCTCTGTGGTGATTGGGGTTCATGTGAATGTACTGAGTCTAGTTCATTGTGAAATGGAAAGGTAGGAAAAAGTTGTATATCCTGATATCAGCATGCCAATGGGATTCCATTCTCAGAAAAGTATTATTTTTTCTTTTATTGTTTTGCATTTTTCATAAAAGGAATCAGATTAGATAAGAAAGTAGATGGCCTTGTGATAGATGATGATTTGGAGAATTAAATAAGAAGCCTGAGAAGAGCAGGAAGGTACTCGACAACTTTCACATTAGCTTTGTCCTTCTCTGGGTACTGGGCAATATGCGATTCTTTGACAGCGATTGCCTGTTGATGTAGGCTCCTTCTTAGTCATAAACCTTCCACCTACTTGACAAAGCTAAAGGATCACCCACTAATGGTGAATAATATCCTCCTGGATAAGATACTATTTAAAATGGCCTCTGCCCCAATAATAGCTAGGAGATATATAGACATTGATTCTGGTTAAGTACTCCTCCATGTTGTGTTTTTTAAAAAAATATTGATGTATCAGACTTCCTCCATTGAATTATGTGCATCTTGAGGAAAAGAAATATACATTTTAATTTAAATATTTAAGATACAGATGCCATTCACTCTGAGCCACCTTCTATTTCATTAATGATGGTGTTTTTCATGGTTGTAGGAAACTGTACTGGTCAGACCAAGGAACTGACAGTGGAGTTCCTGCGAAGATTGCAAGTGCTCACATGGATGGCACATCTCCAAAGACCCTCTTCACTGGAGACCTGGAACACCTGGAGTTTCTCACTCTTGACATTGAGGATCAGAAGCTCTACTGGGCGGTCACCAGCAGGGGAGTGGTATGAGCATCCTTTTAGTCTCTTGGTCTTCCTTGCTGAGCTTTGAAGCTGATACTGATTGTTCTGAGTTGTCTGGAATGTGTGCAGTGATGAGAAAGCTCTTGTCACATGCTATGATTTCTGCATATAACTTAGCATGACCCACACGGCACTCACCATCTCCATCCTTCCCATTTCTACTTCTGCTCTGCCCTTCTGAATCTGCAAGCTTGTTAGTGGTGTGACTCTCCATCCTTTCTCCCAGGCTAGAACCTCCTATTTCTCCTTCGCTCTAATAACCATGTTCATACTTAATCATTACAAATCCTTGTCCTCTGCCTCTTTTCTCAGGTCCAGCCTTTTTTCTGCCACCTCCCCGACTCTGAGCCACTTCTCTCTAGTCTTGACTAGACCATGTCCCTCATTACCGGACCTGCTTTCATGATGGAGACATGTTGTCTTCATAAAACCACAACAAATAGGTTTGATAACCTCTCAGCCTAGAACGCTGGCCTAGAGGAGTAGCTCCAAACACTTCAGCTGAATTGGTCAGCTAGTCTGCTCCAGATTACTCCTTCAGCCGATCCCCTCCAACCTTATTTCCTGTGCTCTAGCCTTCTGGAACTTCTGTCAGTTCCCAAGGCACAACCTGCTTTTGCAACTGCTGGGTTCCCGTGTTCAGTGAGGCAGTGGGCCAGACCTCGTTTGTCTCTCTTGTCAGTACTCAGTTCAGATCCTGGCACAGAGGAAGCACTTGAGACAAGTTTTTGGAATGAAATCAGACCAGCTATGTCTACAGTTTGTTGTTCTTCCAGAAGCAAACACTTGTTATTTATTTTCCAGAAGGAACTTCATTCTTGTGTGTTCTTTTTCAGTTTACCAAGTCATTTTGACTAAGGCTTGTTACCTGTCCTGCTCTACCAACACTACCCTTTGCCCCAACAGTCCTGCTATCTTCTATGACTGTACGGATCACGCTTCCTATCCCTATTGCAGAAATTGTTGATGATGTTAAATGCAGGGTCAGTCAACTCCTGTGTAATGGCCCACCGTTGGATTTATTTAAGGAGGCAGTGATTGTGTATCTTTGGCCAGAATATCACATTTAGGGATGAAGGAGGTTTGGTACCCCTTTCTTCACCATGCCACCTGATAAAATTGATTGGCTTATTTGAACTCCAGCTTCATTATCAATGAAATGGGCGCAGTGACATTTGCCTGACCAACTGCTTAGTATAGTTGTGGCTATCAAATCAGAAAATAGATATGAAAAATTTCTGTAAAGTACAGAGTCAGATATATTAGTTTTAAAAGTTTCTCCCATTTTACTATGAATCAGTCAATAACAAAATTCTGATCTTTTAGATTGAAAGAGGAAATGTGGATGGCACCAATCGAATGGTCCTGGTAAACTATCTTTCCCACCCCTGGGGAATTGCTGTCTACGGTTCCTTCCTCTATTACACTGATGAGCATTATGAGGTCATTGAAAGAGTTGACAAGGCCACTGGGGCCAACAAAGTAGTCTTGCGAGATAATACTCCAAATCTGAGGGGACTTCAAGTTTACCACAGACGCAGTAAGTATTTGTCGCTGAAGCATACACATCCATGGATGTACAATGTATATTCACATGTACACACACAGACCAATGTACACACCCATGCATGCAAATTGAAATTACCCCAAATATTTTAAAAATGATAACCATGTCTTAAGAATGGCTAAGTGTCTGAGACTAATCTGTCATCTGAAAGGCCAGATTGACTTCAGAGTGAGCTCATTCCCATTCTTCCTGCATCACTTTAAACTCCTTACTTTGCTTTTGCTTCACAGCACTCACTGACATATTGTCTATTGGTTCATTGCCTGAGTTTCTCATTAGAATATAACTTTCATAAGGACAGTCATTTTGTTTGTCTTGTTTCATGCCCTCTACCCAGTAACTAGAAGAGTTCTGGCATATTGCTCAGTTTGTATTAATTGGATGACTGCTGGGAAAGTGTTAAAAGGATAGAATTTTTAATTTTAAAAGGAATACTTTTAGATGTTGCCTATTTTAACATAGTTTTTTCCATAAATAATCTAACTTTTATTTTTCCCCTTTAAATTAGGATCTAAAGATTATTTTTATAGTTTTGACATATTTTATAGCTTTTAGTCTCCGACCAAAGATTATCAAACCATTTGCTGTTCTATTACCTTGGTTGTCACTTGTATTATATTTATTGCATGTGGAAAAAAAACCTTTCAATACTCTTATGTAATACTAGAGACCTGGTGCACAAAATTCGTGCATGGCAGGGCGGGGGGGAGGCTGGCCCCTTAGCCCGGCCCCTTAGCCCAGCCTGCAACGACACCAGCATCCCTCACCCCGGCCTCTGGCCCGAGGTCCCTCCCCACCCTCCACATGGCCGGGGCATGGACACTGGGCTTGTGTTGCTGGGGCAACGCCGCCAGCATCCTGCCCCTGACACTATGGGCGCCACCATCTTTGTCACGGAATGACAGTTAATTTATATATTACTCTTTTATTAGATAGGATATTTTATAACAAATGCCTATGACATTGTTGATCATATATTTAAATGAATATAATTTTCAATGCTAGTACATTAGGCTAAGAGGGGGAAAAAAGATTAGAATTTGTATACTGATCACCCTAATTCTTGCATGATTTGTGGAAGAAATACAATTAATTGATGCTCCATTCTCTATTATATAATAACAACCGTGGTCCTGTTTTCATACCTTTAGGTGTTAGTTGTATAAGCTCTAGTTTTTTCTAGTATTGTTTTTAAGTTGTGAACTCAGATACCATATTTTAAAAAAATTGATCTTTATTGTTGAAAGTATTACAGATATCCCTCTTTTCCTCCCATTAACCCCTTCCTCCCTGCTCCCACCCCCACCCCCAGGCCTTCACCACACTATTGTCTGTGTCCATTGGGATATATATATATTTTTTCCCTTTGGTTAATCTCTCCCCATACCCCATATTTTGTTATTAATTTTTATAATGAATTATTTGGTGACCCAATTTTAAAAGTTTGAGATGGAGAGGCAAGTAGGTAGGGTCACTAATTTTTATTTCATTTAGGCTCTGCTGGATCCTCAAATGGCTGTAGCAACAACGTAAATGCCTGTCAGCAAATGTGCCTGCCTGTACCGGGAGGACTCTTCTCGTGCGCCTGTGCCACTGGATTTAAACTCAATCCTGATCATCAGACCTGCTCTCCGTACAGCTCTTTCATTGTTGTTTCAATGCTGTCTGCAATCAGAGGCTTTAGCTTGGACCTGTCAGATCATTCAGAAGCCATGGTGCCAGTGGCAGGCCAAGGTATGCCGAGTACAGTATACGTAAGATTTGACTCCATCTGGTGCCATATGGAAATCTTTGGTGCTGCAAAGCATTTTTCCATGTATGGGTTCAGCATATAATGAATCTTGTCTTTCTTCCCCTTTAAATAAATTGGCTCAGCCTCAAGTGGTTCTCAAATTTTAGTGTGATCAGAATTGGATGGCTGTTAAAACACAGACCTGGACCCTATCTACAGATTTTCTGATTTAGTAGTCTGGGGTGGGGCTAGAGAATCTGCATTTCTAACAAGTTCCCAGGGCATGCTAATATTACTGGTCCTTGGACCACAGTGAGAATGACAGTCCTAGAACAATATAGAATGTAGCACAAGATTGCAAGAAGTACTACAGAGTTGGTGGTCAGAAGAACTGGACCTAATTCTGAAGATTAATGGAGATTTAGGGTAGAAATTATACTATTATTTAGAATGATAATGAAATATCATTATCAATATATATTTGATGACTTGAAATAAATGAGCTGAAAGTGTTAGTCTCTCCTTAATAACTACATTTTTGTAGCACTTTAGGCTTATATACGGTGAATGTATAAAATGATCACTAGCTTCCGAGGTGAGCCCAGGGGTTTCTAGATGTATGCTACCAAAAGAGGAACTAAGATTTTAGTAGCTTCAGAAGGAGTTTGTCACAGGCTAATGATAGAAATAAAAGGTAGAAAGGGAAGACAAAGGATGAAGGGAATGAACATTGGGAGAAATGGTGAGAAGAGATAGAAAAGCATATGATGAAGGTGTCTGGCACCACACGCACTCCTGCTTGATGACATGTTCTCCTGACACATCTTTGTTTTCTCATATTTAAAAAGTAATGAATCCATGTTACCATCTTGTAAAGATATTATAAAATCAATAATTTTTTTCTCCCAACCTTTCATTTTGAAAAATTTCAAGTGTGGAAAAGTTGAAAGATACAGTTAAACATTCTTATGCTCTTACTTAGATTCAACAATTGTCACCACATTTGAGCTCTCAGTTTGTGTGTGGTTGTGGGGCAAAGTAGGTTTACAGTTGTTCATATTGGAAGAATACAATAATTAATAAATAATGATGCAAGAATAAATTTGTTTCATGAACTCACAACTGTAAACCTATGTTTGCCCCATCCTGTACGGACATTGTCATCAATATTCATATTTATATTTCTGTAGTTTGCTTCAGAAAATTTTTTATAGCTGTTGTGTTGCAGCCAAAATCTAGTCAAGATTCATGCATTATATTTGGAATGTCTCTTTAGTTTCTTTTGATTGGTAGTAGTTGCCCCTGATTTTTTTTGTGTGACAGACTCGTTGACTTTTAGAGGATTTGTCTCATTATTTCCTTCTGTTGTCACTTAACCTGTTAATCAATTTTACTTTGCATTTCCCATGAAATGAAAGTTAGGCCTAATTGTTTGATTAGATTTGATTTGAACACATCACCTACTTCATAGGTGATGCTATGTACTTGATACAGAATCTTTTAAGAAGAAAAGAAAAAAGAGAACAATGTCAGCTTGTTCTTCTCTTAGTGATACTTAAACTTGATCACTTGGTTAAGGTAGTCACCATAAAATGCCTACCTTTTAAAGGTATATTTTTCCCTTTGTAATTTGTATGAAATTTTTTGGCATCACACTTTAGCAGTCTGTGAATATCTTGCTTCTCAAGTGCCTGCTACCCATTGGTTTTAGCAGCCATTGATGATCCTTGTTTGAAATGATTATTTAATTAGGATTGCAAAATGGTGATTTTCTTATTCTAGCATTTCTTCTACATTTATAAGATAATATTCTAGGAGAGCTGTCCTATTTACCCCGTTAGAATTTAAAAAATTTATTATCACCATGACTCAAACTTTTATTTTTTAATGCAACGTGTTATAAATCATTTGACATAATTACTCTTCTGAGGCTCCAGTTGATCCATGTTGGCCAAGGAGAACCTCTTAAAGTGGCTGCCTGTATTCTTTTTCTATCTTTTTTTTTCTTTAATATGTTTTTATTGATATCAGAGAGAGGAAGGGAGAGGGAGAGAGGGATAGAAACATCAATGATGAGAGAGAATCATTGATTGGCTGCCTCCTGCACGCCCCCCAGTGGGGATAGAACCTGCAACCCGTGACCTTCTGGTTCATAGGTTGATGCTCAAGCATTGAGCACACCAGCTGGGCAGCCTCCCTGTGTTCTTTTGACATGGTGCCATTAGTATTTGAGTGCTTCCTTGCTTCTTAAGATGTTCCAGGTTCACCTCATACCTTCCCACTCCAAAACTTTAATCAGCCATTTCTCCCAGGAGCCAGTGCTCCTTATTGTGAGAAACCAACATCTGGATGGTAGGTTTGCTTATTGCCACTGGGAATCAAATAGTTTTATTTTGTAATGGGGGGATAGTCAGAGCAGGGGATTGGGAATGAGGGTTTGAGGGGAAGGACAGACATTTAAAAGTTCTACTTTCAGCTAAGGCCTTGTTTAATGATCTTTTCTTAAACATTCCAGGACGAAATGCACTGCATGTGGATGTTGATGTATCTTCTGGCTTTATTTATTGGTGTGATTTTAGCATCTCTGAGAAATCTAACAATGCAATCCGTAGAATCAAACCCAATGGGTCTAGTTTTACAAACATCATTACACAAGGGATAGGAGAAAATGGAGTGCGGGGTATTGCAGTGGACTGGGTAGCAGGTAGGTAAGCTGTATACTGATTTTATTGAAAAACCTTTTTATATTTGTATCTTTATCGCCTTATTTTATTCTAGAAAGTTTAGTCTAACATTATACATGTACAGATCTGTTTTTCTGATATTAAAATATAATCTAAATTATGAAATGGCAAGTATTTATTTTATATCTGAGAAATTTTAATTGCCAAATTATTAATTGCTTCCTCTTGTCAACTTATAAAATCCTCTTGATTGGGTACTTTCTTTATTGTAGTTCTATTGAAATGCCTGACCCAATATTACATTAACTTAGTTGCTCTGTCTCATGAGCTTAACTTTGAAATACTACTAATTTTTAATGGTACACTGAGAATAAAATATGTTAAATGTGTTATAATTTTTAGAATATAATGCCATTCTATAAAAATAGGTATCACTGAGTGTGATCCAGCTTGGTAAGTAGACATCACATAGAAATATTAAAATATATTATAATAAAAGTCACAGGTACTATAATAAGAGTTTATTGCAAATAGTAAATATGGTAGTATGGTTAGATAAGGCTTTAATTGGGTTCCTAAATCTCACTCTTGATTATGAATTTTCTATATTATTACTGCGTGTATAGTTAAAGCAGGGGTCAGTAGTCTGTGGCCTATGGGCCAAATGCAGCACACTGCCTATTGTAAGTTCAGTTTTACTGGAACACAGCTATGCCCATTCGTTTATGTATTGTTTATGGCTGCTTTCATGTCACAGTGGCAGAGTTGAGTGCTTGTGAAAGAACCATATACTCTGCAAAGCCAGAATTATTTACTATTAACAAGCCTTTATAGAAAAAGTTTGCTAACCCTGGATTGGCGGATTGGAATATATTTATAGTCCAATTAGAGAGAGAAAATGAAAAGAGTAAGATCATTAGCTGCATATTGGCCTGATTTCTCTAGAATAGGTTTGAGTCAGATATAGGAACAAAGTAGATGTGCCTTGGTAGATAGTTTAACAGACTTTCAACTACATGGAATCCATTAGGGATCACTTTCTATTATACTGTCCTAACATCATGGTCTTTTTATTTTTATTTTTTATTATTGATTTCAGAGAGAGGAAGGGAGAGACAGAGAGGGATAGAAACATCAATGATGAGAGAGAACCATTGATTGGCTGCCTCCTGCAGACCCCACACTGGAGATCAGGCCTGCAACCAGGGCATGTGCCCTGACTGGGAATCGAATCGTGACTTCCTGGTTCATAGGTGAATGCTCAACCACTAAGCAACACCAGCCGGGCCATCATGGTCCTTTTCTCCTTGTATTTACATTGTTCTGTAATGCTCAAAGGCAAATGCACTTTTGTTTCGGTGGCTTTAGAAGAAAATATCTATGCTAGTTAGAAAGACTAGGACAAGACCTCATATTAATGCTAAGCATAAGGAGCATTGATAACATTGATCAACAAACTGATGACTGTCCCTCTTTACTCCTTTTCATCATGTTGAAGTAGAAGGTATACCATGATGATGTATATTTAGAGTCTTTGAAGATTCAGGTGTTAAAATATTCAGGTAGGAAAGGAAGGACATTCTTGGAATTACACCTTTTTAAAAAAATTATTGATGAGAGAGAGAAATCTTGATTTGTTGGGCAACTTATTCATGCATTCATTGGTTGCTTCTTGTACGTGCCCTAACTGGGGATTGAACACACAACCTTGGCATATCAGGATGAATGCTCTAACCAACTGAACTATCCAGCCAGGGCAAAAATGAATCTTACAGTAGAAAGTGGGTTCTGACATTTGCTGTGAATTCTAATGTGCTTTAGAAGCTGAAGATAGGCACATTCTCTTTATATTTGAAGAAACAATCTCTTTAGATCCTGAGTAAATAATCATTTTTCTAAGTCTAAACTGAGACATTTATTATCTTGGAAAAGACAATATATACTGAGGCAAACTTCAACCTTACATACTTTTGTTTTGAATTTGAAGAGGCATCCTCTTTTTTCTTCTTGGTTTTCCATTCATTAATATGTTCTTTCTTTTTTTTTCCAACAGAAAATCTTTATTTCATAAATGCTTTTGAGTCTGAATCACTGATAGAAGTTCTGCGGATCAATACCACCTACCGCCGTGTTCTCCTTAGAGTCATAGTGGATATGCCCAGGGATATTGTTGTAGACCCCAAGAACAGATACCTCTTCTGGGCTGACTATGGACAAAACCCGAAGATTGAACGTGCTTTTCTTGACTGTACAAATCGGACAGTGCTTGTATCAGAGGGCATTGTCACGCCACGGGGCGTAGCAGTAGACCATAGCAATGGCTATGTTTATTGGGTCGATGATACTTTAGATGTAATTTCAAGGATCGATATTGAGGGAAAGGAATTGAAAGTGATTCGTTATGGCAGTCGTTACCCAACTCCATATGCCATCACTGTTTTTGGAAATTCTATCATATGGGTAGACAGAAACTTAAAAAAAATCTTCCAAGCTAGCAAGGAACCAGGGAACACAGAACCGCCAGCAGTGATAAGGGACAATATCGATTGGCTAAGAGATGTGACCGTCTTTGACCAGAATGTCCAACCCCGGTCACCAACAGAGGTCAACAACAACCCTTGCTTGGAAAATAATGGTGGATGCCCCCATCTCTGCTTTGCTATGCCTGGCTTGCACACTCCAAACTGTAGCTGTGTTTTTGGAACCCTGGACCATGATGGGAAAAGCTGTGTCATTCCAAAAGAAAATTTCCTCATCTTTGCCTTGGAGAATTCCTTGGGAAGCTTACACTTGGATCCTGAAGATCACAGCCTACCTTTCCAAGCAATAAGTGTGGGAGGACATGTCATGGCCCTGGACTACGACAGCATCGATAACAGAATTTACTTTACACAAAATTTAGAAGCTAGCCATGGCCAGATTTCATATATAAACCTCAATTCAGGGATCCGTTCTCCCACTGTCGTTGTTTCAGGTAAGAGCACTCCAGGTGTAGCCTACCTTGGACACAGTGAGAACAATACACATGGATGCCCCGGTGATTCTAAAATATATATTGAGACTCTAATGTATGTGTGTTTGTTGGTGTATCTCCAGATATAGGGACTACTGATGGCATTGCTTTTGACTGGATCAATAGAAGAATTTATTACAGTGACTACACCAACCAGACAATTAACTCCATGGCTGAGGATGGGTCTCAGCGTGCTGTGATAGCCCATGTTATAAAACCAAGAGCAGTTGTGTTAGATCCTTGCGGAGGGTATGCCATCGTCTTCTTTATTATATTTCTGTTTGCTTACTTCTGAAGGGAGAGGGGCCTGGCATTATTTATGTTCATAGAGGGCCAACATTTTTGGGGCTTGTAACACTAGGTAACAGGGGTGAAAGAGCATGAGTGACTCTACCTGAGAAGGAGCTCATTCTGATGCTAGACATGTTGGCAGCATACTCCCAATGCTCTGACTCAGGACATCCCTTTTGGGCAAGTTGCGTGGCTGGGGATGGTGTAGGGTTACATTTGCCTTATTAATGTCAACTTGCAGTTGAAGATGGCTTACATTCTTTTTCAAGTAAAGATTATGAGGTTCCTTGTGATGAATTAATTATGACTCCCTTTGGATGACTAGGTATATCTACTGGAGTTCCTGGGGCACTAATGCCAAAATCGAGAGAGCCACAGTGGGAGGCAACTTTCGGGAACCTGTTGTGAACAGCAGCCTGATCTGGCCCTGCGGGCTCACTGTGGACCATGAGGAAGACCTTCTCTATTGGGCAGATGCTAGTTTGTATGTGTCTTTAGTTATTCATGTAGGTGTGGATTCTTCTTCCCACTTACAATGGAATGCTTAATGGAATGAACATATAAAATGAATGAATATATAAAATATAAAAATATAAAATGCCAAATAGACATAGCAAAAATGTAGAATCACATTAGGAACTATATTCTAGATTGGTGAATGTATCTGTGAAAATTGATCTATGTTATGAGATTGAATAATTATGAACTAAAAGGCATCTAAAGATGCATTACTAGATGAATTATGTAATCACTCAATTTATAATCTACTAGACCCAGGTGATTACCATAAAATATGCATGACATTTAAATGCATACTAATATGAAGTTTTCTCTGGGCTTTAGTGTTTAGTATCTTATAAAAATGTTTTCCTTTAGTCTTGACTTCAGTTATCTTCTCAAATAGGTTCTTTCATAATGTTTTCCTTAGATACTTTGTCAACTCTAATTTCATATGTAACTTCTCCAAGTATCCCTGAAATTACTCACATTCCCATCATCCTAATGGAATAGTTGAAGAGATGAGATGATTTTGTTTATTACGGCTGGTATCTGCATGTCAGGAAGCTTCATTTCTCTTGACTGTTTTCTTATGTTTTTGGCCCTGAGACACTGTGTACTTGACAACCTGATCTTCATTTTTTCTCTTTTGAAACAAAATAGTGATGTTTTGTGTCTAAATTTGGATTATTCCTGGTAAACACGTCAAGATACTCAGTAAATGACATATCAAAAAATTTATTTAGAGAGTTGGAAGGGAAATGTAATTAACATTTTATTGAGTGACTACTGAGTGCTAAACACTGAGTTCTATGTTTTACATATATTATTTCACAATATTCTCCTGTTATTAATGTTGGCCTGGTCCTTTTTATAGGATTACTTGTAGATTATATTTGGAAATTAATTATTTATACATACAATTGTTTGATAAAGCAAATTAAGACCTCCCATTATCAGAAGAAACATTGCCTGTAGCATATGCTCTACTTGGAAAGAAAGTCAATGGTGTAAAGCAATGGTTAGGCCCGGGCATTGCACTGCCAATTGAGGAACTAACTCTTTCTGGATTCCAGCATTTTCTTTTTCTTTTTTTTCTCTTTTTAAATTTTGTTTTAGGCGCAAGATTGAACGCAGCACTCTAAAGGGCACAGAGCGTGAGGTCATTGTCATCACAATCTTGCGTCCTTTTGGCTTGACTGTCAATGGCCAGTATATTTACTGGACTGACTGGTCCACAAGAAAAATTTACCGAGCTAACAAATATGATGGATCCGGCCAGACTGCAATGACCACGAGTTTTCCATTCCGGCTTATGAGTGTTCGTGTTGTTGTGAAGGACCACCCACAGCAGTGTAGCAATCCTTGCGACCAGTTTAACGGGGGCTGCAGCCATGTTTGTGCACCAGGTAAGGCATTGCCCATGAAGATAGACTCCAGGAGAGTAATAATATTGATGACAACTTAGGGAAAGCTCAAGGAATATTCAGCTCTAAAAGGAGAGCGAAATCCAAATTCTTGATTTCAGGGTAATTCAAAAAATAGATTTGGGGGTTTGTATGTTGAGAGGAAGACTGACAGGTTTTTTTTTGTTTGTGTTTTTTTTTCTATTTGATATGGATCCCTGTTATGAAGGCATTTTTGACTCAAGCTTAATGGAGGTAGAAGTAAAGTTGGGGGTCTGCGATTTAATTCTTCCACTTAGGAGGTACTAGCTATAGTTTATAATATTTCTGGTGATATGGTGCTTCCTAGTGGGGTTTATAGAGAACAACAAATTCACAGGAAGATGTGCCTTTGGAGACCAATATTTTGAGATTTTCTGAGGAGGCAGAATCATTGCAATAGTTTCAGTATAGACAAGAAGTTTTTTAAAGATTAGGGTGAATTAGGCACATTTATTAATTGGTCGTTGCTCTTCTTGATAGAAAAATGACTCAGAATATCATTGAAAAGTTGATGGGAGCAGTTTCTGTGGCTTGTCTTATAGCACATTTAATATAGAAGCTGTTGCTAAGTGCTTTTCTGGAAGAGAAACTATGAATGTTTGTGACACAAATCTTCTGCTTTTTCTGGGCCGACCTCTCTTCAGGTCCAAACGGTGCCGAGTGCCAGTGTCCACAGGAGGGCCACTGGTATCTGGCCAACAACAATAAGCACTGCATTGTGGACAATGGTGTACGGTGTGTTGGTTCCAATTTCACCTGCCTCAATGGGCGCTGCATCACAGAGCAGTGGAAATGTGACAACAGCAATGACTGTGGTGATGGCAGTGATGAGCTGGAAAGCGTGTGTGGTGAGTTGGGCCATTGGAGCTTTTGTTAGGAGCTAGCATTGTCTTTATGTCAAGTGTTTGTTACAGGATCCTGCTGTGTGTGAATAGGTTTGTAATTTGTGCCTCAGGCATCCTGTTCGAACTAAAAAGCATTTACTCTGAGAATCCAGACTGCATTTCTGCTAAATCACATATAAGCTGATATATGTGCCATGGAATAGCTTAATTAGGAAGCCCCTTTGTAGTGATTAAAAGCAAAGGTGCTGAATTAAAAACCTGGCTATGCCATTTACACAATCTCAATAGCCTTGGGAAAATTGCTTAACCTCTCTGAGCCTCAGATATCTCATCTGTAAAATGGAGCTATTACTAGGGTTCTTGTGAGATGTAAGAGAAACAATATGAAAAAACACACGAGGCTTGATGCATGTTAAGTATGACTTAGCATGGAACTAAGGGCTCCAATAGGTGACTATTATCATTTTATTAATTTAAATAGCAGAAGGATGATTAATTCAATAATTATATGGAAATCACTCCCAATATTCATCTTCCATCTGAGTGGGGTGAGTAAGACATAGAACACTTTCTTAGGAAGTTTTGAGGTTAGTTACCTTTTTCTAGTACATTGTAGGAGCTAAGAGTTTTATTTTCCCCAAAGAAACTGTATTTACACGCTTTTCTGTGATTGAAATAACCTTTAAATTGAGATGATAGAGAAATGTAGTGATTTTGCCATTTGCTTAAAATACTTCATTTGTTAAAACCATTGATCAAACTAATTAAAAGTGTTATCTCACTTTACATGCAGTCGTTTTTGCCTTGGAAGGTAATCTCTAAGTGTCTGTTCTATTTGATTGTATCTGTTGAGAAATTAGGATGATATTTTAATCAAGAGGTTTTCTCAATGTTTTTTTTCCCCTCCTCTTAGCTTTTCACACCTGCCATTCGACAGCCTTCACCTGTGACAATGGGAAATGTGTCCCATATCATTATCGCTGTGATCACTACAACGACTGTGGTGACAACAGTGATGAGGAAGGGTGCCTGTTCATTGCGTGTAATGCCACCACAGAATTTACTTGCAACAATAGAAGGTGCATACCTCTTCAGTTTGTCTGCAATGGTATAAACAACTGCCATGATAATGATACGTCAGATGAGAAAAATTGCCGTAAGTTCACCTTAAGTACTTATTGTGCTTTGGGATCTGAAATCTTGGATGATGGGAGATGAAATTTCTATATGAAAACAAGGGCTTTCTTTAAAAAAAAAGCCCCTCAAAGAACTAAGAACAATCTATTCTGGAAATCAAACCATCATTTCTTATCAATATATAGCTTTTCATAGCTACATATTACTCCATTGTGTGGATATGCTATAATGTCTTTAACCAAGCACTGGGACTCTTGGTGGTGCTGTTAAATAATGAAATGATTACAAAGCAAGCCTCTCCTCTCTGTCTTGCAGTATCAGCTGGGAATATCTCTTTTTACACTAGAATCTGTGGTGTAACATAAGTATCACAGATCATGCCTCTGGAATAGCTTTGAAAAAGTCTCCCTTCTGGTGGTTTGAATACTGCAATAGATCCATTAACATGGACATTCTTTATGGTACACGTGTGGTGGATATGTTCCAAATGTGTATCTGGTTGTCTTTTTCAAGCCGATCGCACTTGCCAGCCTGGATTCACAAAGTGTCACAGTACAAATATTTGTATTCCTCATCATTACCTGTGTGACGGAGACAATGACTGTGGAGATATGAGTGACGAAAACCCCACTTTTTGCGGTAATATAAGCCTGCTTCTCTTTCTGTGGTTCTGGGGATGCATGTCTTGAGCTAATACAAAGATACATGGCCTGGGCACTTGGGCTCATTTCAATTTGTCATCTCTAATTGACATTGTAAGTAGATGCAGTAGGCAATTACTTCAGGATGTGATTGGAGGGGCCTAAGAAGCCCCTTCTCTCTGTTCCCTGGCTGAAGGCCCAACTCCAAGTATTTCCTCCAGAGACCTGCCCTGCTACATAACCTTCCACAAATGCAAAGCCATTTCTCCCAGAGTTGAAAGCCTTTTGTCTGTAGGAACTCCAGGCAGAATTTACACATTAAGCCCTTACATTTATGCTTAATATGATTATAATGACCATTAGTAACTGAAAGAATTTTTCTAATTTTAAATATGGTTAAATTTCAGAAATCCTTATTTCATATTTAGTAATTTAGTTCAATCAAACAGTTTCTTGTATTTGTAGCTCAAATTAAAAGCCCTTTTTAAAGCTTGATAACGTTGGGGCTATTAATGTAAATAGATACATGAGTTAAGAATTCAGTAATTGTCATCAGGCCAGACTACAGTTCAAGGGCAGGAGTCAGTTGTAGTAACAGCAGCAAGAAGCAGTAGAATTCAGGATGCAGCCATCAGATAGGGACATGCAGATTGGAGCTACTGCTGATTTTTTGGGGACCTCTGCTTACTTATCAGTATTTTTCCCCTGGCACATTATAAGATACTAGAGGCCCAATGCACAAAAATTTGTGCGCTCCGAAGGGGGGGTCCCTCAGCGCCTGCGCCCTCTCGCAGTCTGGGACCCCTCGGGGGATGTCCACCTGCTGGCTTAGGCCTGCTCCCCGGGGGATCGGGCCTAAGCTGGCAGTCAGACATCCCTCTGGCAGCCCAGCAACCCTTGGGGGATGTCCACTTGCCAACTGGGAGCAGGCTTAAGCTGCAGTCGGACATCCTTAGCACTGCTGAGGAGGCGGGAGAAGCTCCCACCACCACCGCTGTGCTGGCAGCCGTCAGCCTGGCTTGTGGCTGAGCAGAGTTCCCCCTGTGGGAGCGCACTGACCTCCAGGGGGCATCTCCTGCATTGAGCGTCTGCCCCCTGGTGGTCAGTGTGTGTCATAGTGACCAGTCATTCCCAGTCATTCTGCTGTTAGGGTTAATTTGCATATTACTCTTTTATTATATAGGATAGAGGCCTGGTGCATGGGTGGGGGCCAGCTGGTTTGCCCTGAAGGGTGTCCCGGATCAGGGTGGGGGTCCCGCTGGGGTGCCTGGCCAGCCTGGGTGAGGGGCTGATGGCTGTTTTCAGGCTGGTCAAGCCCCCTAATGGGGACCCTCACCCCATGGGTGCCTGGCCAGCCTGGGTGAGGGGCTGATGGCTGTTTTCAGGCTAGTCAAGCCCCCTAATGGGGACCCTCACCCCATGGGGGTGTGGCCAGCCTGGGTGAGGGGCTGAGGGCTGTTTGCAGGCTGGTCACACTTCCTTCAGGGTGGGGGTCCCCACTGGATTGCCTGGCCAGCCTGGGTGAGGGGGCTGAGGGCTGTTTGCAGGCTGGCCACACTTCCTTCAGGGTGGGGGTTCCTACTGGGATGCCTGGCCAGTCTGGGTGAGGGGCTGAGGGCCGTTTTCAGGCTGGCCACGCCTCGGGCTGGAAGCAGGTATCTGGGATTTATTTATCTTCTATAATTGAAACTTTGTAGCCTTGAGTGGAGCTCGGGCTGGTCAGGGCAGGCAGGAAGCTTGGCTTCCTCCATCGCTGGGGCAACTCAAGTCTCCTGCTTGCTCCAGCTCCGTGGCTGCCGCCATCTTTGTGATGGAGTGACAGTTAATTACTCTTTTATTAGATAGGATAATGGGCCAAAGCAAGGAAGCTTGTAGATCAGAAGAATGATAAGACTTGATTCTGGTTTATACCCACATAACAATCTAGAAAATACATTTGACCAGAGCTACCTATGGTTAGTTGAGAAAAAGAACCAACATTCAAACATAGGTAGAATCATTTTACTCAGATAAAAGCCCCATATACCAAGATGAATAAGAGCAGAACTTTGCTAACTCTCTAGAATGATGGTCTAACATGGCTAAAGGTTGTGTATGGGTGAGCTCAGGTATGGTCATATTGCTGTTTTTGCTTTTAATTATTATTTCAATAGAATTTAACTTTATATTACCACAGAAAACATAGAAACAAGTCTTTTCTTACATAATTTGTGATTTCATGTATCAAAGGGATAGTTATTTGGTATTTCTAACAAATATAATTTGTTTGGGGATTTATGGAATCCAGGAAAAATATTCCAGAAAATTGGGCAGTATGTTTGCCTTCTCTCCCCCCTACCCTCCATCCCCATGGAAAGTGCATATACAAAATCCCATTTCCTAGGCCTCAGTCTCCTTTCTTGGCAACTGTTTATTCAGTTGAGACATATAGGCAGATTGTTAAGATTGATGAGAAGAAGCTGGTGTTTTGCTTATGGGTTTTATCTTCTTTCTCTTCTCCTACAGCCAGTCACTCCTGTAGCAGCAGTGAGTTCCACTGCACATCTGGACCCTGTATTCCTCACCATTGGTATTGTGATCAAGAAAGAGATTGTCTTGATGGCTCTGATGAACCTGCCACTTGTGGTAAGAGAGTAGGCAAGCACGAAAAGCATGACGATGCAGCTAGAGAAACTCTTCCAAGTACTTTAAACACAAATGACAGTTGTGGCTGCTTAATGTTCCCACGTCCTGCTCCTGCTCTCAGCTGAGATGCTGCAATCACTCAGCAGACATTCATTAAAGATGTGTTAGTGCAGTGCATGGTGTGGGCTGCTGATCAGGATATGGGGGCTGCTGCTTGACACTGATGAAATGAGATTATGTTGGTGATGCACCTAATATGGTGCCTGGCTTGGAGAGCTTATTAATTTTAATTGACTCTGGATTGGGATTTCTGAATTTGGCTGCGTTTTGACCCATATGACTGTGGGAGGATACAAAAATGATTGGAATCATCACATACATGGGCAAGGGGAATATTATGGTCACATATCCTCTTCTTCTTCTGCCCATGTACCAGCTTATGGTAAGGTCTCATAGCCATCTGAGCTTTCCAAGAAGTTCCAGGGACCCTTTTGTTTTCCTAGACCCGTTTGTGCTTGTTTACTGCGTGGAGGCTGCTATTTACTTTTGCAAATTCCAATCTATATTTATGTACATTTAAAAACATAATTGTAAAAATATAGAGATTCAGTATTTTACATTGATTTTTAAAAATCTGTCAAATCATATTTTTAAACAGCAGTCAGAAAACTATGCCCACAGGCCAACCTCCTGTCTTTATAGAAAAAGTTTTATTAGAATGTGGTCACATATTGTCTATGACTTCTTTTGTGCTACAGTGGAGTGTCAAGTAGGTGAGACACAGACCATACGGCCTATAAGCCTAAAGTATTTACTAGCTGGTTAAGAGAAAGTTTGTGACCCTTGTTATGTTGTCTTTATACTCTTTTTTTTAATGGCCCTATAATATTCCCCTGATTATCACTGAGTAAATCGCCTCTATTTTAAGCATTTAGATTTCTTACATTTTTCCTCTATTATAAATATCACTGAAAGCTGTAGCCAGTTTGGCTCAGTGACAGAACATCAGCCTGTGGACTGAAGGGTCCCAGGTTCGATTCCTGTCAAGGGCACATGCCCAAGTTGTGGGTTCCACCCCCAGTGGGAGGTGTGCAGGAGGTAGCTGATCAATGATTCTCATCATTGGTGTTTCTCTCTCTCTTCTTTTCCTTCTGAAATCAATAAAAATATGTTTTAAAAAACACCACAGCAGTAGATACCATTCTATATAAAACTTTTATTTTGTGGATATTTTCTTAGGACCATTCACATAATTTTGTAGCTGAATTGAGAGGATTTTCTATTCCTATATTTTCTCTCAGGTTTAAATTCTGTGGCTGATAGTTGCAGAGTGATTATTTGAAATTCTCTGCCAAGTTCTTTTTCCCAACACTGAAAGTCTTGTAGGAAACAAAGGGCACATAGTGTTTTGAGGATCGATAAATAAAATAATAGAGTTCCATATTTATGGAAACCAAAGTCATAGTAATAGCAGTTTGTACCAACTGCCTGACATTTAAATGAATACATTCTCATATCATGCAGTGGTGTTATTTTAAAGAAATAATAATATGTATATATATATAAAAAAAGTAAAATTCACATTTCTTCACCCTTCTTCAATACTCTTCCTCTCCAGAGATAATCACTATTAAGGGTGGGTGTCATCTTACATTTACCCACACATCCTGAGAGATAGTTATAAAAACACAAATGGGCCCTAACCGGTTTGGCTCAGTGGATAGAGCGACGGCCTGCGGACTGAAGGGTTCCAGGTTCGATTCCGGTCAAGGGCATGTACCTTGGTTGCAGGCACATTCCCAGTAGGGGGCGTGCAGGAGGCAGCTGATCGATGTTTCTCTCTCATCGATGTTTCTAACTCTCTATCCTTCTCCCTTCCTCTCTGTAAAAAATCGATAAAATATATATTTTTAAAAAAACACACAAATGGGATCTTACTATATACATTTTCCTGCAATTTGCCCTACTTTTTTTTTTTTATTAGCTTAACAACATCTTGTTACCATATTAGCACATATAAATTTACCTCATTTCTTTGCACTGTTGAATATTACTCTCAAGTATGGATGTTCCATGTGTCTTTTATCTCTTTCCTAGCTGATAGACATTTAGGTAGTTTTCATTGGTTTCACTTTGAAAAATAATGCTGGAATGAATATTGTGGGAGAGAAAGAAAATTTTCTCTACCCTTATAGGTTCTTTTGGCTGGTCTAATAAATTTACATGGCATAGATTATTAACAGAAAATAACCAGATTTAATTGCATATCTATTTATGGGAACCCCATATACTCGAGAGAGTCAGATACCTACAAATATGAGAAGTTTAGAGACAGAAAGTGAAAATGAGGTATATATGGTATTCTGAGCTAAGGATGAGAGGGAAAGGTTCTTGGAGCTTCAGAGGGTAAGAAAGTCATTCAGAAAATGATAAAAAGAGTATTTATGCAGTAATCAGAAGTTTGCTCTGCCTTATGGATAGGTCATAAATCTTATTTCTGGTGATAACTGTTATTATGGCCAAGGGCCCCCCAATTTAAGTTATTTAAGGGAGAAGTAAAAGTTTTTTCTTGAGTCCCTAGGGTCTCAGTTGCCTTCAGCTTAAAATAACCCACATGCCAAAGAAGCACATCTCAGAGAGGCCTGTTCTGAACCCCTTCGTCATCCTTTTAGAAACCTCTTTGCGCGAATGTGGGAAGATTCTTAGGGGCTAGCTTTCTAGATGTGGTATTGCTGTGTCAAAGGAGATGTCTCTTCAAAAGGCTGTATCAATTTACACTCCTTTTTACCAGCTTATAAAAGGTCCTATTTCTTCTTACTGTTATCTCTGTGCTGTATTTTAAATAAAATTAAGTTTTCTTTTGCCCTAGGCTAATTTTGTGGGGTTCCTGGTTTACGAGTCTATGATAACTTGGTTAGTTGAGTAGGAACATGTGGGCATATGATTAAAGAATTTGAATCAGTGTTCTAGACCCATGCTATAGCAGCCTTCTTTCATGGTTACTGGACTGCAAATTGTTCTTTTCACCGAGGGTGCTTTTTATTTTTGTCTGTAGTGTACCCTGAGTCAACATGCTTGAGTGATGAGTTCAAGTGTGACAGTGGGAGGTGCATCCAAATAGAATGGGTCTGTGATGGTGATAATGACTGTGGGGACATGAGCGATGAGGATGAAAGACACCACTGTGGTAAGTGCAACCAGTGAGTGCAGTTCTTTGATACCATGTACTTAAGTGCTTTTAAAAGATGAAAAATGATTTTAAATTTTATTTTCTTACTCTTCCATTTAGCTGAGGGACATAATGTCCTACATTTCTAGAACAGATTAGGAGAATTCTGTTTACCACACTTAAAATTAATAGCAGCTTTTACAGTGTAGCAATTAATGATGCCTCCAGTTTAATTTATTTCCTTAGAGCAGTGATTTTCAACCTTTCATCTCATGGCATACCCAAACTACTAAAATTCAACTGACCTGACAAAAAAGTAGGCCTAATTTTGGTTCATTCACACTGGATGGCTATTGTTGTATTGGCTCTTTAAAAAATTTGGCCATTTTAAAATTTGACAATCTAAGGGAAAAGAGGTCAGTGGCCCTGACCAAATAGCCAGGTATTGTGTATTTTAAAATTCTTTCAGCACACCAGTGTGCCATGGTACACCAGTTGAAAATAGCTGCCTTAGAGCTGTTATTTGGAGAAGGGCTATTGAACAGAATATGAAACACCATTTTTCATTAGCAATAGAGCATGACTAACTCTTAGCTAAGGTGTCTTTCTATGGTAGAACAATGGCTCCCTGATGTTTAAATTTGATCATAACTTCATGTCAGTGACTTTGATGGACCATAGCTCCACAAACATTCCATTCACTGAAATGGGTGTTTGGAGCTGCACAAAC
Organism: Myotis lucifugus; assembly: GCF_000147115.1. Lineage (NCBI taxonomy): Eukaryota > Metazoa > Chordata > Mammalia > Chiroptera > Vespertilionidae > Myotis > Myotis lucifugus. Next base: position 12,121,085 of record NW_005871053.1, read on the forward strand.
ATGGGTTACAATATGTGCTTTTCTCCCAACTCCCTTCACCAAGACCCCCTAACTCTTGTCTCCCATTCACCCACAATAAGACTAAAACAGCTGTTCTTTTATATGGAGGCATTAATGACTATATAATTACACCTCACCTCTTTCCTAACAGGGTCATGGTTTCTGATACTCTTGTCCTCCTATATACTCTAATTCTACTTCAAGTGGTAGCTATAATGTAGTTTAAAAAGCACTACATTTGGAGAAAAAAAGACCTAGATAGGTCTGAAGCCCCAGCTAGCCCTTTGGAAAGTTCTGTCGCTTTGAGCCATCTAGTTAACCATCTTGAGTTTCAATTTTCTCATCTGTAGAATTCACATAAAAATGCTTATCTCACATTGTGTTTGTGTGGTTACGCTTTGTAAACTAAAAATGTTACCAAATGTAAGGCATTGTTTTGGTATCCACTTAACAAAATGGGAATCTTTTTCTGAAGCCCTAAGGGAAAAATATGATGTTAATTTCATGGAAAACTGAGATTTTTATTATGTTTATTTCTTCTGAAAAAAAAAAAAATCCAAGGTCCAAAGCAATTAAAATGGAATTTTGGAGGTATTTTTATTATGGTCTGTTATTACCATAGCAATGTGATTTGTTGGCCTTTTTTCTCCTAATTTCCTTTCATCCCTTAGACCCGTGGTCAGCAAACCGTGGCTCCCGAGTCACATGCGGCTCTTTGGCCCCTTGAGTGTGGTTCTTCCACAAAATACCACGTGCGGGCACACACGTACAGTGCGATTGAAACTTTGTGGCCCATGCGCAGAAGTTGGTATTTTGTGGAAGAGCTACACTCAAGGGGCCAAAGAGCCGCATGTGGCTCGCGAGCCGCGGTTTGCTGAGCCGCAGTTTGCCGACCACTGCCTTAGACTATTAAGTAACATAAAATAAGAGAAATAATGGTTTGGAGAGGATTTGTCTGCTAAAATGAGCTCTCATGTAGTTTCTGATCTGTATGTGCTTTGTTTCAGAGAGACACAGATGCTCAGGCTCTGAGTTTCTCTGTGTAAACAACGTGCCTCCATCCAGGAGGTGCATTCCCCAGTCTTGGGTGTGCGATGGCGACGCAGACTGTACTGATGGCTATGATGAGCGGCAGAACTGCACCCGGGGGTCTTGCTCTGGAAACGATTTCATCTGTGATGATGGACAGTGTATCCCTGACTCCTACAGGTGAATTGGGGATTAAAAATTTCCCCGGAAACCCAAAACACCCATGGGGCTAGAGCTGACTTATCCATTAGGCATGGTGGCTTCAGTGGTCTATGAAAATGTTTAGATTTCTTTTAAAACCAGAAGGAAAAACAGAGACATTTTAAATCAAGGAAAGAATTTTAATCCTTTATAATAAAGAGGTAATATGCAAATTGACCATCATGCCCATGCACAAGATGGCCACCCCCATGTGGTAACAAGATGGCCGCCACAATATGGCTGGCAGGGGAGGGCAGTTAGGGGCGAACGGGCTGGCAGGGGAGGGCAGTTGGGGACAACTGGGCCGGCAGGAGAGGGCAGTTGGGGGTGACTGGGCCTGCAGGGGAGGGCAGTTGGGAGGGACCAGGCCTCCAGGGGATGGCAGTTAGGGGCGACCAGGCTGGCAGGCAGAAGTGGTTAGGGGTAATCAGGCAGGCGAGTGGTTGGGAACCAGCAGTCCGGATGTGAGAAGGATGTCGGACTGCCTGTAGATCGGCTAAACGCAGTCGGACATCCCC
>NW_005871053.1:12123408-12256389 GCF_000147115.1 Myotis lucifugus
CCGTGCATAAATTTTGTGCACCGGGCCTCTAATATATAATATTAATATATGTATCTGCCTTTATACCAATGTTATTATTAAATATAACTTTAAGTATTTTATGAAGGAAAGGGCTCATGAAAATGCAAGTGCTTAGGGCTCATGAAAGACATCATGTGACCTTGCACAGGGGCCTGGGATATGAATGAAGTGGACTTGATATAAGAAAACTTTTTCCTTAAAGCAGGTGACCCTCTTGATTTTCCATTTGGAATAGAGGCATGGGGGTAAGAAATGCTTCACTTTCTTCTTTGCTATGAGAAAAATGAGTTGCAAGTAGGATGATAAATGGAGCTTGGCCCTTGGGCTCAGAGTAGGGGAGACAACAGGAAGAGACAGGTGAGGTGAACGAGAGCACATGCTCCAGCATTCAGCATTGTGCAGGGGCGGCAGGAGAGCCAGACCTTCTATGCTCTCTCTCTCTTTTTTTTAAGAGAAGTCGGAAATCTGGATTTTCATATGAAATACTCAGATTTTTTCAATGCTGGAAACAAGTTTTAAATTTATAACACTGTGTCAATCAGACTCAGCTCCCAGCCTGCCAGTTTGGGGGAACCTGTCCTATAATATTATGGTGTTTGATTTCTCTTTATTTTCTCCAAAATGAGCAATTCAAAAAGTTTCTATTTTTTTTTTTAGTGCCCTAAGATCTCATTATCCTCACTTAGCAACTTTTTAGATAGTGAGGGAAATAGAGAAGAAATATGATATACAGGTTTCAATCCTGATGGAGTAGGAGAATAGTAAGAACATTAAAATAAAATAGCAGAGTCCAGAAGGGACTTTGCTCAAGATGGATGGTGAGTTTGATGTATTCAGATTTCCTGAGGTGAAAATATGTATTCGGCATTCAGACACACGGAACTGGAGCTAAGAAGAGATACTGCACATGTATATTGAGAGAACAAGATCTGTCAGCTCACAGCCTGCTAGGAGAGGAGACAGAAAAGATATATGAAGCTGCCCAAGGTCAGAGCAGCAGAGCTCCTGGGACTGTTTGCTTAGGGGCAAGCAGCCCTGGAATACAGCAGGGCGCAGAACCATGCGCTGATGATGGTGGTGCCGAGGAAGCCGGAGAAGGTTAAGTCATCCTGTGAAGGTTGTGAAAGGAGCAGGGACTTGACATTATGACTAAAAATGGTAGTGATTAAAGAAGTAGATAAAAGTTGTCTAAAAAGTCTCCTCTTGTGGGATGACTCATCCCCCAGTGGAGCCAATACGGGCGTTGTGGAGAGGTGGCGGTTTGAATACCGACAACCTGCAGACGTCAGGAGGCAGAGCTGTCTCCTTTCTTTAGTGAACTTGCATTTAAATCTGCTTCGTGTATATTTAACTTATATGGATGTGATCTTCAGATGCTGTCTTTGTGCAAGGAAGTGAATCATCTTTATATTTTCTCCCTATTTGCTCAAGATTTATGTTGTACTGATATTTGGTTCTTCCGAATCCAATTAATATTTAATACCATCAGTCTTGCATATATTCTGAAAACCCAGGCATAGGATCTAGGGAATAGAATTATGTCAGTTCTTAATTTATTCTAGGTTATTTCACTTCCTTTCTGGGCTTTCTGAGCTCTGCCTTCATTATTACTATGAACTAGCATCTGACTTACCTGCCCTACCAGTCTACTGATTTCATTCATCTTTTCTTCCTTCCTCTCTTTTTTTTCTCCCCTGAGCCTTCTGAGTTGCTTTTGACAAGGGCTATGGTAGAAGAGAAAAGATACTATTTGTCTGGAAACTTGAGCTATAGGGTCTAAAATAGCTCCAAATTTGTTTGCCTGGAGTGCCAGGAGCCTCCACTAAATACACTGTGAACGTGCACGTTTTTGCTTGCTTGTCAGAATGTCTACCTCCCCATTTGGCACAGTGGTCATATTTCCTATTGATTTTTTTTCCTCTTGACTCATTACTAATGTTGGCTGAAGAACCTAGATATGACTGAGTTGTGAGCAGCTCGCTGGAGTACAGACATACAATTGTGTCTAAAAACCTGGTGATTTGCTTGCCTAAGCGACTTACTTTTTCCTCTTGAATTGCATCTAAACAAGAGGAAAGAAAGCATTGGTATCTTAAATCATTTGGAAATGAGTTAAATAGCTCTCAGAGGAGACCAAATGGGGCTGAGCCAGCTTGCATTGATTGTAGCTTTCTTTACAGTTACATGTTCACATTTTGGTATAAATCACATTGGCAGTGCCCTAGGTTTGTGGATGAGAGTGCTAATTAGAAGACTTGACCATAGATCCATTGTAAAATTGACCACATTCATCTTTGATACCTTAACGTCTTATAATGCTCTGCTTCCAACTCCTATGCTCTTTTATGAATTGTCAAACATTATTTTTGCCTATCCTTATTCAAGATGCTTTTATACTTATGATGAGTTTTGTTATTGTTAGCAGGGCCCCCTTCAGTAATTATGACTTTCATGGGATCTTGGAACAATGTAGAGGAGAAAGAATAGTCTGGCTCGCAGAATTGTAGGAAATTTTATTGTCTTCATGATGCCTAGGAATGTTGGATCCCAAAATAGCTCCTAGCACTATGAAATGCTTTTTTTCCTTTGATAGTAGTCCATGCTAACCTACTAGTTTTTCATCTTTCCCATAGTCATTACTATTCTCATCTCATGGTAGGTGGCAGGAGTATTACAATGAAAGATGGAAGTAACACGACTGCTAAACATTACTTCAATTGGAAGATATGTGTTCTTAGAGGACACATCTAATAATATCATCATTTATAATATACTAGAGGTTCATGAAATTCATGCATGGGTAGGGTTCCTAGGCCTGGCTGGTGATCAGGGCTGATCTGTGGAGCTAACAGTGGGGCGATCGGAGGTGGGGGGGGGGTCTTGCTGGCACCTGCCTTGGCGGGCTAGGGGCAGCTCCTGCATTGAGTGTCTGCCCCCTGGTGGTCACTGCATGTCATAGCGACTGGTTGTTCCGCCAGTTGTTCCACCCATTCGGTCAATTTGCATATTAGGCTTTTATTATAAAGGATAGCACTCATCCTATGAGTATCTACTTGAGTGTCAGCACTTCTGGCATATGGCTACCCAGGATATTTCTTATGCCCATAAGCTGTCTCATTATCTGATGAATGGATATTTTGAACACCAAAATTATAAAAGTTGTATTTAATTAATTTATCAACTGGGGAAAAATGAATGCAATTTTAAAAATAGCTATAGGCCCACATCTCCAATGGTAACAACCAGCATCTGGGGAAGTTGTGTGGAGTGCTAACTATTATATTCCTCAATTGCTGGAGATTGGTGGGTGGATGAAGATTCTGGTAGAGGGAGACTGATGACATTGGGGATATTGTTATTGAAATGTTCAACCTGGTGTTCAGGTAGAAGAAATAGTTGAGACTTGTCAACCTCTGCAAGAGTTGTACTGGGTCTCCTAACAGGTGTGACCGGCACAATGACTGTGGTGACTACAGTGATGAGAGGAACTGCTTATACCCCACCTGCAATCAGAATCAGTTTACCTGTCAGAATGGGTTCTGCATTTATAAAACCTACGTCTGTGATGGGGTTAATGACTGTAGAGATGATTCTGACGAGCTGGAGCACTTGTGCCATGTCCCTGAAACCACATGCCCCCCTCATCAGTTCAAGTGTGATAATGGGAATTGCATCGAGATGATGAAAGTCTGCAACCACCTAGATGACTGTTTAGACAACAGTGATGAGAAAGGATGTGGTGAGTATATAACAGAAGATTTGGGAAAAGGAAAATGGAGAGACTGAATATAGATTCTCAACCCTTTATGACTTATCAGGACTTTCCAGTCTGTTCTCTAAGTAGAAAATTACCAGAACATTACTATTTCTTGTCTATCAAAGGGAAGGATTACTCAGTACATAAGGTTAGTGCACAAATGTTTCTGGACTTATTTGTCAGTTAGGCAGCTCATTACAGAGAACAGAAGATGAGCACAGTCAGACCATCAGTAGCTAACAGCATTGATTCTCTTTGAATCCTTGGAATGACCTGCTACCTGAGCTTGCCCCTCTGCTGGGATTTCTTAGCCTGTTCTTCATCTTCATCCTCAGGTGATTGAAGGAGAGAGTTTTAACCTCCCCCTCACTCCAACCCCCACAAGTCAACTACTTTAAAATTTATAAAATATAAGATTAATAAGAACACACTCTCCTCCCTGTGTAGATAGTTTCGTTAGTTTGGCCATGTGTCACAGGCCAAAGGCCCACCCAGTGGAGTGCTGGGTGGCTCATCCATGAGAGCCAAATGTGTGCATCTCTTCCCAGATACCTGTAGTGCTGTCATACCAGTGGCCTGAAATTGTCCATGGCATGAGTAACTGCATCACTGAAATGGAAGATGCTACAAATCAGTATAGGATTCAAAGTCAAACTTAAGCTTGTTAGTTGTATTAGTTGTTAGAATCATTGGTAAAGTGATTAAGTTGGAGAGGAAATTGAAAAAACTAATCTATGGCCTTGAGAAATCCCGTATTGTCTGTCTACGTTTAGCATGATTAAGAATTGGTGCTTCAGAGTGGAAATGTTGACTTTGGGCCATTATGGTGAACCCACTGTTGACATTTTATGTTCTCTAATAACTTTGTTTTATCTCCAGGCATTAACGAATGCAATGATCCTACACTCAGTGTCTGCGACCATAACTGCACAGACACCTTAACCAGTTTCTATTGTTCTTGTCGTCCTGGTTACAAGCTTATGTCTGACAAGCGGACTTGTGGTGATATTGATGAATGCAAGGAGACGCCCTTTGTTTGTAGCCAGAAGTGTGAGAACACAATGGGCTCTTACATCTGTAAGTGTGCCCCAGGCTACATCCGAGAACCAGATGGAAAGAGCTGTCGGCAAAACAGTAACATCGAGCCCTATCTCATATTCAGCAACCGTTATTATTTGAGAAACCTAACTATAGATGGCTCCTTTTACTCCCTCATCTTGCAAGGACTGGGCAATGCTGTGGCGTTGGATTTTGACCGAGTAGAAAAGAGATTATACTGGGTTGATATAGAGAAAAGCATCATCGAGAGAATGTTTCTGAATAAGACAAACAGGGAGACAATCACGAAGCACAAACTACCAGGTGTAGAAAGCCTGGCTGTAGACTGGGTTGCCAGGTAAGAAAACAGGAGTTTTTTAAAAGTTAAAAAGAATTTTTTTAAAAACATTTCTAACATATGTTTTCTTTTTAACAGGGAGTTCATCTTTTTCAACTTGGTTAATATGTGGATACATTTAATGTCTCTGCATATTTTTTTCCTGTTGTGTACCTAATACTTAAATGGGATACCACAGAACCTAAAATCTAGTGATTTTAAAAATATATGCTATCATTTTTTGGGGAGGGGTATCACAAATGAGAAGGGTGCTCTGTTATTCCTGGCCACTCAGTTAACTAGAGATGATGTTAAAGGATGATTCATGCACTCATTGGTAATTTCAGTCACTGTGGAGCGGACCAGGCCCTGGGGGTACTGAGCAGCCCTGCTATCCTGAGTTCACAGTCTGTCTTATCGCACTAGTCATTCCCAGCCTGGGCTGATTACAAAATAGCAGAAGGCTAACCTGAAACTTGTTTTGAGATAGTCCTAGAAACTGAGGGTCTTTAAGGTAAGCTAGGGATATTTTAATTAAACTTTAAAGAGTCAACAACACTTCCTGACACCTCTGTTGAATGTTGAATCTGTCAGATACTCGGCAGCATAAAGTAGTTGGCTTTGTGGTTAGCAGATTGGAGCAGGACCATATCTGCTAATGTTATGCCACCATCAGCCCAGTCCTACAGAGGACTCTTCCACTTCTTCTCTATTTGACAACCTTAAGGGTAAAGATCCTAAAATGGGGATGAGGGAGTTTGCTCCCTAGTTCTACCTAAGTAGTAGCTGGCCTGCCATAGGTGCTCAATAAGTGCCTGCTGAATAATTAATAAAATATTGGCTGTGAATATGTGTATTTTATGGCCCTACCAGGTGTAAAAAAAGCAGAGCAAGTAATGATTTGCAGGAATAGAACTAAGTATTAAGAAAGTAAAGCCAGAATCCTGTGTGAGGTGTGGCCCCAGAATTTCCCATGTGACATCATCTTAAAGGGAGAATTGTAGCACATATTTCATCTTTCATTACCCCATTGTAGGAAGGTCAACTTTTCCTCTTTGCCCTTGTTTGCCTGGGAAAAGTGCCTCCTAGTAATTGTATGTGTGATTCCAGGGTAGTTTGGATAGGAAGTTGGGTGGTTAACTGCACTGTTTCACAAACAAAATGTCTGCATGAGTAACTCCGGGCTCTCCATTTCAGAAAACTTTACTGGGTGGATGCCTATCTGAAGTGCCTCTCTGTCTCCGACCTTGATGGTCGATACCACCGCAGGCTGGTCGAACACTGTTTGGATGCCAACAACACCTTCTGCTTTGATAATCCCAGAGGAATTGTCCTTCACCCTCAATATGGGTATTGTCTCCCTGTAATCTTGGGCTCTTCTTTCATGCCCTTATTCTGCCTCTGTTATCTCAAGGCCAATATCTTGCTGGGATTTGTCTTCTGCTTTTTCTACCTGGTAAATGGTTTAGTAGCATGGCTTATTCAAATAATATTCATGAGCTTTTCCGTTTTCATTGTCATGACTCATTATTTCACTTTTCAAGTCACATATTTTGGTTGCATGAAAAAAAAAAAGTAAAAAAAAAAAAATAACCCACCTTTACTGGAATTTCCCTTCCAAGTCCACTGAAATCCCCAGTTAATCATGTTCATTCTTGAGCATTATCTGTATATCTTCCCCCTTTAGATTATTTTCTATTAGTTCTCTTTTCTTTCTGATAGGTTTTTTAGAATGTAAACTTTATCTAATTGGAAAAGAGCCATGTCTTTTGGCTGTTGACTTCTTTTGGCTTCAGGAACTGACCCTTTGTGTTTGCTCCAACAGGTATGTCTACTGGGGAGACTGGACCCGCAGGGCATACATTGGGAGAGTAGGCATGGATGGAGTCAATAAATCTGTGATTATCTCTACCAAGATAGCGTGGCCCAATGGCCTCACCATTGATTACACCAATGATCGACTCTATTGGGCAGATGCTCACCTGGGTTACATTGAGTACGTATACAGAAAAGAATAAAGCAAACTGGGTAACTGTTTATGCCAAACACCAGGACATGTGTTGCCAGGCAGCTTCTAATTGGCCTGTGAATTGGAGGTCACTCTGAGGTCACTTCTATCTAAAACTGCCCATAGGCAATTCACTGAGCTCTGTGGTATGATACAATAGAAGGAGAGTGAATTTTGAAGTCATACAGATCAGGTTTTTGTCCTGGTGCTTTCTTTTTTTTGTTTTCTTTTTGTTTTCACATCTAAAAAAGCAGAGCTAGTAATCTCTCCTCTATGATAGCTTAGTGCTCAATCTATCCTAATTCCTTATCCCTTTATTTTGCTCTTCCCTCCCAAATACACGATTAATAAATACATTTTAGCATGTGAAAAAAGAACAAAGTGTTAAAAAGATTTTCCCTAATATAACTTTAATGCATTCATTGATAAGTAAATTGATGTGTTTTATATAGCCTTAGAATTTGTTAACGTTTATTCAATATGATAATGCATTCAAATCATTCTAGTAAAAGCAATTAAAAAGTGTTAAATATTATACTGTTCAATGAAAAATACTCGTGGTAAAAAGGGTAATATCCTTTCTTAACCAACCAGTACATGTTTATTTTGGGGCATTGTTAGTTATGTTCTAGGTCAGTGATGGCGAACCTTTTGAGCTCGGTGTGTCAGCATTTTGAAAAACCCTAACTTAATTCTGGTGCCGTGTCACATATAGAAATTTTTTGATATTTGCAACCATAGTAAAACAAAGACTTATATTTTTGATATTTATTTTATATATTTAAATGCCATTTAACAAAGAAAAATCAACCAAAAAAATGAGTTCACGTGTCACCTCTGACACACGTGTCATAGGTTTGCCATCACTGTTCTAGGTGGACTGTAGTAATGTCTTCTGGGTAAACATTTATGAACAGGTACCCAGATACATTCAATAGCCTGTTACATTCATGGAATTGTCATTAACTCAATAGAATTATTTTAAAAGGCCTTTAAAGATTTTGTCATTCTTTTCCATTTATTTTACTGCCAAAGTCAGTGTAGAAATGTTTGAAGTTCTCCCATTCCACGTTCTCTTGGAACATGCCATTAAGAAGGGAAGAATACATGACACACATTCTAGTGCTCTATCCTGTGCTCATGGCAGACATAGTTAATCATAGTTAATTGGGACATTTCCCTACAATTCTCCCCTGTTGACACATGAGATGAAGACTCTTTGGCACTCCTATCTTGGGAAGCAGAGGACACTGAATTGTTTTGTTAGGCTATGCCACCAGCCTCTGCTTCTCTCTAACACCTGTTTTGAGCTCAGTGGAATTACCTTAATGATTTTAGTTTTAAGATATGTTTAGGGTCAGTAGGAAAGGACTTGTAGGTTATTCTTAGTCCTTTAGGACTTGTAGATTATTTTTGGTCTTGAATGTTTGTAGGTTTAACTGAAATAGACTGTGTACACATAGTATTTTAAGGAGCATTAAAGGCATAAAGGAATTTTTTAGCTACTTAATATTCTGCTCCCTTTTTTTATAAAATTTGTGTAGCTGGATTCTAAAATTGAGGCAGTAGGTTACTGCTTAAAAGTCCAATCTTAATATCAGGCACTGTGATCTGGGAATGAATGACTCTTTAATATTCATGTAGCCATTTTGACTTGATCAACTCTTGGAGGGGTAGCAATGCCTGTGTTGAGAAGTACATTTCATGGACTACATAAGTAAACACATTTTTATGGAACATATAATCCATTCTTGTACATGTTGGGATGTGCTATCACATCCCCTTTGGAGAAGTGTCTATTCAGATCCTTTGCCCACAGATAGTGATTAAGTTCTGGCTATTTATCTATGGTCTTATTAATAGAGGCTAAGGAGGTCTTCAACTTTTTTTATAAGTTACCATCAATCATGGTGTTTTGGAAAATATTTCTGACATCACATGGCTAACATTATCAAGTTTCTTAGTTGCTAGCTCATTTCACCTCCTGTTTGAGTTTTTAGAGTTAGCTCCAAAATTTAAAAATACTTAAAATATCAATATTCTGACAGACTTGCCCTAGCTGGTTTGGCTCAGTGGATAGAGTGCGGACTGAAGGGTCCCAGGTTCAATTCTAGTCAAGGGCACATGCCCACGTTACAGGCTTTATCTCCAGCAGGGGGCGTGCAGGAGGCAGCCAATCGATTATTCTCTCTCATCATTGATGTTTCTATCTCTCTCTCCCTCCTTTCCTTTCTGAAATCAATAAGAATATGTTAAAAAATTATTCTGACAGACTCAGAGAAATGAATGAGATGGAACTAGGAGGACCTAGATATTTGGCTGTGGATGCTCTTGTGACATCTTGAAATCAGAGAACCTCCTTTGGAGGTTTATTTACCTGGAAAAGTATTCATTAATAGTGCCCAGGGGATGATTAATAATAATAAATATGCTGCAAGTATATGCATAGTCAAACCTGCAGGCCTATAATTTAATTCAGCTAGTATATGCCGCTCAGGTTATACTGAGAACCTAGCTGTCTCCTAGAACACCTTCTCCCCAAAATATTCACGAGAAGGCAGAATTCCAGCTCTGTATTGTTATCCTCTGATTTCTTCCAATAACTTAGGAAACAAAACTGGTTTTCATCCCAGGATATCAAAAGGATGCTTAATGGAGAACATACAATAGCTGAACTCGCTGTATGTGTAGGAAAACAGCTGTGGTTAGGAGTTTGTGATTATTTAAACTTCTCTGGCTATTCGTATTTTTAAGGCATCACCTTTTCAACTTTTACATCTTTAGTTCAGTCAAAATATCCTTTATTTATTAAATAAAACCGTGACCTTCTGGTTCATAGGCCCATGCTCAACTAATGAGCCACACCAAGGGACTCTTTTGAGTGACTTTCTTTTCCTACCCCAGGTACTCTGATTTGGAGGGCCAAAATCGACACACCGTGTATGATGGAACCCTGTCTCACCCTTTTGCTATTACCATTTTTGAAGACACTATTTATTGGACAGATTGGAATACAAAGACAGTTGAAAAGGGAAACAAGTATGATGGATCAGATAGAATGATGCTGGTGAACACAACACATAGACCATATGACATCCATGTATATCATCCATACAGGCAGCCAATCGGTGAGTAGATGATCCAGAAGTTTGACACAGTTGCTTTAGGTTCTTGTGCATGACATTCTTGTTTACTTCATCACTAGAGGCCCAATGCACGAAAATTCATGCAAGAGTAGGCCTTCCATACCCCGGCTGCCAGTACTGGCTTCCCTCCAGCACCCAGGACCCAGGCTGCTTCCCTCCTCCGGCCACCCGCAGGCACCCAGGACCTGGGCTGTCTGCCCTCTGGACCCAGCTTCGTCAGGAAGGATGACCGGAAGACATCTGGTCTAATTAGCATATTACTCTTTTATTATTATAGATAAACCTCATGATTTATAAAGGGAATGGTGTTACTTGTTAATCTTTTTCTACAGAACATATGTTGAAAGCTGAGGGTATGGAATATCTTTAGAGTTTATTCCCCTCCTAAAAAGGCTGCTTATAACTCTTTTTCTTAACAGTGGCTCTATTCCTAAAAATCAATCTGGGTTTTTGTGTATGGTGAGAATTAACAGTTTTTATATTGTCATATTTATTTTATCAATTTTGGTTAGAGTACTGAAGTATTTTAAAGTGAATTAAAAATATCATGACATTTCAGTCTAAAATACTTAAGGAAGCACTTTTGAAAAATAAGAACATTTCCTATATAAACACAATAAATTCTAATACCTAAGAGATGTATTATAATTATATAGATGTAGTTATAACAATAATTCCTTAATACTAAGATTGATCTATTGGAATGATTGGTCTAAAAGAAATGCTTAAAAGAAATTTATAATTATAAAACATCATATATTAAATGTCAATTTGCATATGACATTTGTGTGTTCTGTATTTAATGTATGTTTTTCTTGTCTTCTGGAAGGTCAAAACGTCAAGTGTATCATAAGTTAGGGAACTTGTTTTTATTTATTTGTGAACTTATTTTCCCCTTCATGCAATTAAAGTCATTATATGATTCACAGATAGTCTAGCAAAAGTATATTTTGAGGGTATAATGGATTTTATGAGCCTGCATGGTTGTTGTGTTTTGCTAAAACATATGATAAACTTGGAAATAAGAAAAAGAATTGGAAAAATAAAGATATTCAATATTTCTTTCTAGAAGTTAATATTCTTCTATTATTATTTTTTCAAATTAGTCTTTATTTCCAAGTGGCAGCCCAGAAAATTAGTAAACATTCCGCTCAGTTTATCGATTCACCTCATCCTTGTCCATAATTCTGTTGCCTATATCCTTAGAATGAGAGAATATAGCATCTGCTGGAAATTAAAACTTTAACTTAGGTTCTGGATATATGAATGTAAGCTAAGTTCCCTACCTACTCTCCAAGGACTACCCCAAAATACCAGTGGGTATATCTCACTTCTGGTAGCATACAAATCAGTTTTCTCAAAACACAGTGTTGCTTGTGCAGCTCTCTCATCTGTCCTATTTACGAACTTGTGGAAAAAGCATGAAATGATAATGATTTTTCTTACTGAGAGGTGATGAGTTTGATGAAGTGGGTAATCAGCTCGTTTGTGCTTGATAGCCTCTCTCAGTGAATGAACATATATATTTTCTTTCTTCTTTCACTAGTGAATAATCCCTGTGGTACCAACAATGGTGGCTGTTCTCATCTCTGCCTCATCCAAGCAGGAGGGAATGGATTCACCTGCGAGTGTCCAGATGACTTCAAGACCATCCAGCTGGTTGACAGCACACACTGCTTGCCCATGTGCTCTAGCACCCAGTTCCTCTGTGCTAACAATGAGAAGTAAGGCTGTCTCTCCATCCCTTGGATACACATTGAACTTTAAGGCTCCAGGGGATGGGAATTTTCAAATGAGTCAAGATTTTGGCTAATTAATGTGGTTCATTAGCCTCACCACAGTCTATAATTTCAGATAATTTCTTCCATGAATGGAAGGAACTTATTAACCAGTGCAAGTTTTTATATCTGTGGAAAGGAAGCAAACAATGTTATTGTTTTGTTTTTTTCTAATAAATTGTCCTAAGTGTCAGGGCCAACATATACTAGATATGTGTATACTGAAAAATAGCCCTCAAGAGTGATAGAAGTTCTCTTGTCTTTTTCATGTACACTGGCCTAGCTTCTTCGCTAACTCTGCCAGAGGATCCAGGGTTATAAATGCAAATTCATTTTTGATCATGTGTTATTTTCCTAACAATGGCCACAGGCCATTGATGACTTGGGACTGAGTCAGAGAGTGGGGTGAGGACACGTGTTAATGCAAATCATAGCATCTAAGATTCAATGGCAGATTATTTTGATGATTAAATAAGATGTCTTAGATTAAGAGTCTAGCGTACACCTATCATGACTTAGGCGCTCAACAAATGTGAGTGACCTTCAACTTCCCAACCAATATCCAATGTCTTTTATATTGCCAGGCAGACAATTCCAGACCATCCCTGAGACCAGAACCACAGCTCCAAATGCATACTCCACTGTTTGTTGTGGCAGAATTTAATCATCATACTCAAAGCATTTTTCCAGCATGTATCTGAATCTTAACAAACCTGATCTATCTCATCTAATTATGTTTTCTCTGAAAATATACCACAGTAACCAAGATTTAACTGATTCTCTTCTCAGGGCATGAGAGAACTCATGCGTATCATTACTTGGAATTCAGTTTTGCCTCTTCTCTCCAGATAACCATTGAAAACTCCTCTACCCACCGCTCCCGGGGCTTTGCTAAGAGAAGTGGTATATTTTCTTCGTGCAGGTGTATTCCTATCTGGTGGAAATGTGACGGACAGAAAGACTGCTTGGATGGTTCCGATGAACCCCCCACTTGCCCACAGCGCTACTGCCAGCTAGGACAGTTCCAGTGCAGGGATGGCAACTGCACCAGTCCGTACTTCCTATGTGACACTCACCAAAATTGCCCTGATGGATCTGATGAAGACCTCGTTCTCTGTGGTATGTTGAATTGCTTTATGCCTTCTTTGCTCATTTCTGTAGTTGATTGTGTACAAATGATTCTGTGGGGATTTTCTGAATGTCATAAACCTTTTTATTCTTTAAATATATTTTTATTGATTATATCGAGGAAGGTAGAGGGAGAGAGAGATAGAAACATCAGTGATGAGAGAGAATCATTGATTGGCTGCCTCCTGCATGCCCCACTCTGGGGATCGAGCCCGCAACCTGTGTATGTGCCCTTGACCGGAATCGAACCCGGGACCTCCTGGTTCATAGGTGAACGCTCAACCACTGAGCCACGCCTGGCCAGGCAATGTCATAAACCTTTTAAAAACCAGTCCAATGTCTTAAGAGAAAACTCCACCCTATGTCTATTTTTATAAAGGTTTTTTTTTGGAATACCTAAGTGCTTTACAAGGTAAATGGTTGAGGTAGATAGATAGTTGACTGTATTGGTGTTTCTTTACCATATGCTATACA
Source organism: Myotis lucifugus (assembly GCF_000147115.1). NCBI lineage: Eukaryota > Metazoa > Chordata > Mammalia > Chiroptera > Vespertilionidae > Myotis > Myotis lucifugus. Next base: position 12,137,096 of record NW_005871053.1, read on the forward strand.
TAGAATCCTCTTCGACAGCTAACACTGGGGAAATGAGGGTTTCCTACCCCCATATTAATCAGGACTCTCAGTTGTAATGTTTATTTATGTTTCCATTTTTAAAAAGTAAAAAAACACCTAAAAAAAACCCCTCCAATCTAATAACAACATAACAACAGCAACAAACACAAAGTTTTTGTATGTTTTTTTAAACACTAACTTTGAAAAACATTGTCCATTAGGGCAATAGGGACTTGGGAAGATGAAGTTAGTAGGCCATCAGTGATTCAGTCCTTATCCCCTAATTCTGCATGCAAGAAAAAGATATTTAATATTTTGCCCATGTAGTAGTACTGTTGGTAGTAAGTGCATTAGGACATAATTCCTCTAAAAATAAATTATGATTGAGTTCTCCAGGATCTATCAGTGTAAAGTAGTAGCTTCTATTCCTGACACCTTCCAAGCTGATAACCAAATGCTCTTGCCTGCAGAGCACCACAAGTGTGAGTCCAATGAATGGCAGTGTGCCAACAAACGTTGCATCCCAGAAGCCTGGCAGTGTGACTCAGTGAATGACTGCGGGGATGACTCAGATGAAGACAGTTCCCACTGTGCCAGCAGGACCTGTCCTTCTGGTTATTTCAAGTGTGCCAATGGCCACTGCATCCCGCAGACCTGGAAGTGTGATGTAGACAACGACTGTGGAGACTACTCTGATGAGCCCGTCCATGAATGCAGTAAGTGCCTGTAGGAGGGGCATGGCCTGACCAGGGCCACAAAACAAGGAGAACCTCTGTGTAGATTGAGAGAAGATGTTGAGCCTCCTGTTTCATCCGTGTGGGACACCCTTCTTGGCTTTCTCTGCTCACTCTGGCACAGCAAGACCACCTGTGGCCTGCAGGTTGAGCCAGACTCCTGTTTCTGAATGCGGTGATTTCTCCTCTTAATACATTGAATGTCTATCTGTTCAGAATACGATAACGAGAACTTACATTTTGTATATCTAGTACTTTCTCATTTGAGCCTCTGAGAAATATCTGAGGTCAGGAATGTGGGTGTTACTAATTCCCATTTTACAGATGAGGAAACTGGGTTCACATTTAATGGATGGTCATTTTTTTATTTCGTGGCAGAGCTGACACTTCAAACCCAGTTTTATTTGGCTCTGTCCACTGAGCCAAACCAGCTAGGGCTCAACCCCAGTTTTTAAACTTCAAACCCAGTCCTTTTTCTTCCCACAAAGAAAACGCAAATGAGTAATAGTAAGAGAAAACTTCCTTCCTTGGTGAACAGTTCACACCTAAAACAGACACATGTTGCCAGAGTCAATTTAGTTGATGTTGATACTCATCAGCACCATTTCCTAAATGTGACAGTGGAAGGTATTTTTTGGTGCCATTTCCCGACAGGACGGAGACTTCAGTTTTGACATTGCTTCTTCCTCTTTTCAGTGGGCCCTGCCTATCGCTGTGACAACCATACAGAATTCAGCTGTAAAACAAACTACCGCTGTATCCCAAAGTTGGCTGTGTGCAATGGTGTCGATGACTGCAGGGACAACAGCGATGAGCAAGGCTGTGGTAGGAGGGGCTGCAGGGAAGTGGGGAGGGACAAGAAAATGTAAGTGTCCAGTGCTATTATCAGAAGACGAGAGTGGATTTCCCATGTAATCTTGCCTTTGTTTACACCTGGAAAAAGACTACTTATTGATTCTTCTAATAACATGTTACATTTTGTAGCATTTTACAGGGTTATTTGGGAAGTTTAATTTATAGCATCTTGAATGAAATCTCACCCCAAAGGATGCTATACTAGTAATTAGGGAAGGCATTATTTAGAAACTAGGGGCCCAGTGCATGAATTCGTGCACCTTGAAAGGAACTATGGGCCGTGAGGCTGTGGTGGGCACAGGGGCGGGTCTTGGCCCATCCTCTGCGCCCCCGCTTGGCCCCCCCTGCCATGGCCCCTGGTCCCCTATCTGCAGGAAGCCCTGCTCCTGCCACCACCGCTCCCATGCACTGATTGCGCCGGCTCCACTCACACCCACTGACAGCATGGAGAGATTGGGGCTGGTGCCAGCAGCAGGTACAAGCGGGGCTGGCACTGTCAGTGGGTGCTAGCAGCAATGGCTGCCCCGATTGCTCCTCAGGAGCAGGGGGAGGTGGAGAAGCCCTGAGGGGTGATCAGGGCTGGCTTCGGCAGCAAGTGCAAGCACCCAGCAGGACCATCTTCTGCGGGAGCTAAGAATTTTCAGTAACCACCAGAGGTTTGCTCCGATGACAGCGATGACAGCCTTTGTCTGGCGCCCCAACTCACCTGCTCCACCATCCGGCTGCAACAGATGCCCACCATGTTGTGCGTGCACCCCCTGGTGGTCAGCGCATGTCATAGCGACCAGTTCGGTTCTGCCATTCAGTTTATTTGCATATTAGGGTATTTTATATATAGATTAGGAACTTGTAAAACTTTTCCTAAATTGAATCCTTATTTACACTTGATAATTTTAAATTGTTTATCTGCTCTTTTAGATTGGTTGAAATTGATGAGGCTAGAGAAAAGATTTAGCATCTACACGTAAAAGGGTATTTCAAAGTCAGTGTTTCTTATTTGGAGATTTTTATATTCTGAATGTCTCTCTGACTTTCAATATCATCTATTGTTCAGCTGTAGTCACCCTGGCAATAAGAAATAACTTTTGGGCATAAGCCAAATGAATTAATGGAATTTGTGAAGATTAGGCATATATTCTAACTTGAAACCAAAATGACTATGAGTGTGTTAGATTAGTTGGAAGAACAGTTAGGAAGAGAATGGGTTATTTTAATAAAATTGAATCTAATCAAGTGAAGACAATGTGATAGAAATGTTCTGTTAGCTGGTGGCACCACTTACTCTTCCAGTGTAGGCCTCCGTTGCAAAGTACAAGCCAGATACCAATTCAAATCTCATCCCAAAGGATGCTATACTAGTAATTAGGGAAGGCATTATTAAGAAACTAGGGGCCCAGTGCACGAATTCGTGCACCTTGAAAGGAACTGAAAGAAACAACTGAACTGTTTCTACAAAAGAGAACGGATGTTTCTCTTTTGAGTTTCAAGCGGCAGGATAGGTTCAGCCAAAAGAGGATTATTGACAGTGAGTGTTGCTGGCATTCCTCCATCTGGGAGCTTTGAGAATATGGTAGCAAATTCTCATAAGAAAGCCATCACTCCTTTGGCATTTCTTGACCATTGGCTTCTGAAATCTTTGCAATGACTGTGCTTTGCAGAGGAGATGACGTGCAAACCTGTGGGGTTTTTCCGCTGTAATAATCACCAATGCATCCCTCTCCGCTGGAAATGTGATGGGCATGATGACTGTGGAGATCACTCAGATGAGGAAAACTGTGGTGAGTGTTCAGGGTTCTATCATCTGTATGTGCCACCAGAGCTGTGATGTCTGCTTTTTTGTCCACAATTCAGCTGTCTATGCCATTGGTCCTTTCCTTCTGCTAACTGGTACATTTCTACTTTGTCTTTAACTAAGGACATAAGCATCTCCTGAGATGCCTATAATCAAACTTTGGGATGAGGATGTTTATCTGAATATATCTTTTGTTTGTTGAATTTATTTACACCCAACTTTTTTTCCAAAAAGAACTTGAGGTGACTTACAATAAAGGGAAAATATAATATGATAAATAGAATAGAAATAAATCAGGACCAAGAGAAATACTATAAGAAAGATCTTGCTCCCAAATGGCCTTAATAGCAGAGGAAAGGGAATTTGTATTTTAGATGGTCATCCTACCTGGAATAGTGACTATGTTAGGTCTAATGGTTAAATAAGAGGTCAGGTTTTGATTCCTCTCTCCCAGTGAAGGTGCTGACTATAAGAAATTAGACAGGAAGGATAAGGTAAGGAAACCAAACATCTGGATCACACCAAACTAGATAGAATAGTTAGATGTGTTTTGAAGACAGTTTTAGTGAGACCCTTTCCTGAACATACACCATCGACTCATAAATATATGTTAATTTCAGATTGACTGATATGAAATACATTCTAACTTTAGTCACCCTGTGGAAGTAAGAAGTGATTATTATTTGCCGTAGGCAATTGAGAATATCAGTATACTGATTACACCACAAATATCAATTGACCATAAACTTCTTATACAAAAGGGCAATCCAATTGTCATCTTCTTGTTTATAAGAAAGTTTATGTTGAGTCCTGTAGGAGGTGATCTAGAGTCTCATGAAATAAAAATTTATCTTTAGATTAAATCACCTCTTACTGAGTTAACATTGGGGTGGGAAGTCTATTTTTGGAGGATGGACAGTCTGTCCAAGCAGACCTCTGTGACTTGAGACCCCAGAGAGCTTTGGGCACCTAGGGCTCTTAGGCCTTCTCACCAACCTGTGCTGAGTGATTCCTGGTACCCACTGATGGCCATGTGGTTTTCCTTTTCAGTCCCTCGGGAGTGCTCAGAGAGTGAGTTTCGGTGTGACGATCAGAGATGCATTCCCTCTCGATGGATATGTGACTTTAACAATGACTGTGGAGACAACTCGGATGAGCGGGACTGTGGTAACTGTCATAGTTCTCTGGGAGGCCTTCTGTAGAGTGTTGTACTAAAGTCAGCACATTTGACAGACTATTTGTAAGGTTTTTAGAGTAAAATGATTTTTGTGTAACTTATGTGATATGTAAACCTTAGCATTGCATAGAATCTTCTGCTCTGTTTTTCTATGCTTTATTTTTAACCTATAGTAGTCTAGATAAATAATAATAGGGGGAAAGCAAGAGATTTTTAAAAAATCTTATTTTAACTTAAACATTTCCTAGGTGCAGACTTTAATCTGCATCGGCCTAGTAAACAAATAAAAGCATTGGTTCCTACTATTCCCCAGCAAGTGGCCCTAAGGGGAATAGTACTGTAGCTCTCTGGTATGGAAGGCAAAGCATTGGAATAGGAATTAGAAACCCCATGTAATTTTCATAGCTCTTTACCGAGTAAGGGTTGGGTTTGAGAAAAGTCAGCAAACATTAAAAGTTGGGGAATTTAGATTGATGAGGAAAAACTTCAGAGATAGAAGAGAAATAGGTACTTCCATCTCCGCCCCTTGAATGGGGAGGTATGATTTTGAGAGATTATTCATTGTTTATTCTAACTGTAAATTGTGGCTTTGTTGAGAGCCAGTGACAGGGTGTGGATTGGAATGCGATTGAGTTCTTATTACTCCCCCTGGAGCTAATACCTGTCTGAGAATGCCAAGGCCTTCGGAGAATGACAGTCTTTTCTCTGCAGAGATGCGGACCTGCCATCCAGGATACTTTCAGTGTAAGAGTGGACACTGCGTGCCCGACGATTTGAGGTGTGATGGAATCAGTGACTGTTTGGATGCCTCTGATGAAGCTGTTTGTCGTAAGTTCCTCTACACCTGTGGCACTGCTTATATGAATTGTACAGATATGACAGTTAGACCCTACCTATTCATCAGCCACCACTTCTTAGATTAAAAGGCCATAGGTATTTTCTACTCAGCACTCAGTGATAATTATCAGTTCACCTGGGATTTGAGTCCCCATATCCATATATATTCACAGTAGTCATTCAAGGCATTAATAATATTTTAAATAAAGAATATAGTAAGTATTTGTGCTACCAAAAGTATTTATAATTATCAGCTATTATACAAATCATTAATTGGGTAAAAAATTGCAGGTAAAAAAATATTTGAACAATGACTAAATGGGTATAGAGAACTTGGATTACTGAATTTATGGTGTTAAAATTTTTTTGAATTGCATGATAGCATATGAAAAGTTATTTAAAATGTAATGCCAATAATGATTGATCATTCACGTTTTACTCTTAATAAATTACTGAATAAACAATAACTTTTGATGAATATTCATGATAGATATTGTTGATGATGAGGTTGTCATAAAACCTGCTTTCAAAGAGACTAACTACATAAATGCATCAGGGGTAGAGCTGAGGTTCTGCCCTTCTCTCTAAAGAAAAAGTCCAGTGCTAGCCACAGAATGACTCAGGTCATTGGAAATTGGGCTTGGACAACTGTCCTTCAGAAATATTTCATCAGAATTTCAGGCAGTTCAAGGCCACAGTACATCTGGATGAGTAGGGAAGAGCAGATGATAATGGAAAGAGCTAAAGGAGCAATAGAAGGTCAACTTTCCAATGCTAGTAACTCCTAATAATTTAAATATGTGTCTTCCCACCAACAGCCACTCGCTTTCCCAACGGTACATACTGCCCAGCTGTTATGTTTGAATGTAAAAATCACGTCTGTATTCACCCATTTTGGATATGTGATGGTGACAACGACTGTGGCGATGGTTCCGATGAAGAACTTCATCTGTGCTGTAAGAGGGAGGGAAATGGAGTGCATGGGAGTAGTATTGTCTGGCAAAACCTGTTTCTGATGTGGAGCATGTGCTCCTGGAGGCAGATGTATAATTTTGAGTACAGGACACATGATCTGCTTCATTGTGATTTCACTTGGCCTCCCTGTTTAGTTCTCTACTTGGAACATGAGAAAGTTGGGCAAACATCCATGGTTTTAAACATTTTATGGCCTTAAAACACAATTTCTTCTAAAGAAGTCTTAGTTAGAAACCCATTGTGCATAACTGGAGGCACATCTGTTGTGGCTAGAGTCTGGTAGGGGTGTTGTACCTCTCCTACTCCATGCTATTTTCAGTGCCCCTCAAAACATCTCTTCCAAACCCCTAGAGCAGCGGTTCTCAACCTGTGGGTCGTGACCCCTTTGGGGGTCGAATGACCCTTTCACAGGGGGTTGCCTAAGACCATCGGAAAACACATATATAATTACATATTGTTTTTGTGATTAATCACTATGCTTTAATTATGTTCAATTTGTAACAATGAAATTGGGGATCACCACAACATGAGGAACTGTATTAAAGGCTCGCGGCATTAGGAAGGTTGAGAACCACTGCCCTAGAGCTTCATAGAACACAATAGGTGATTGTAAGACTAGTTCATCTTTAAAGTCACTTTCCTTCATAATACTTCAAGACCATCAAATTCCCTTCTGTTGTATGATGCATATTTATGTTTTAAACCAGTGAATCTCAGTTTGGGTTCACATCAGAATCACTTGGGAAGAAGTGTTTTAAAATCACATGCTCTGGCCCTGCCCCAGGCGTGGACCTAATGAACCAGAATCTCCAAGGATGGGGCGTGGGCAGATGTCTATTTTAAAAGCTCCTTAGCATTTAATGTAATCCCTTGTTGAGAACTACTGATTTCAACAAAGTGAATGAAAACAGGTGTTGTTAAATTATTTTGCTACATGTTTGGAGTCACTGGAGAGACTCTAAGACAGACAGTAGTTCTCAAAGTAACCTCCCTATACTGGGAGAGTCCATCATATCTCTTGGGAACATGTTAGAAATGCGAAGTCATGGGCCCACCCCAGACCTGCCTCACCCAGTCTCTGACAGTAGGGCCTACCAATCTCTGCATTTAATAAGCCCTACAAATGATTCTGAAGCAAGCTTAGGATTAAGAATTTTTTGTAAGTAAAAGCCCTTACCACAGGAGAAGGCACCCCCAGAAACACTCCTGCTGAAACTATTGATTAGCTCCTTAGCCCAGTGATGGCGAACCTATGACACGCGAACTCATTTTTTTTGGTTGATTTTTCTTTGTTATATGGCATTTAAATATATAAAATAAATATCAAAAATATAAATCTTTGTTTTACGATGGTTGCAAATATCAAAAAGTTTCTATATGTGACATGGCACCAGAGTTAAGTTAGGGTTTTTCAAAATGCTGACACGCCGAGCTCAAAAGGTTCGCCATCCCTGTCCTAGCCTGACTCCGCTGCTCTTTGCTTCTGGAGTTCATACCGTCTTTTCCATTTGGTTCCTTAGATCCATCACTGTTCATTTTTAGCCCAGGGATTTGACTCTGGAAAATGATGTCTCAGAATATTTCCTTCCCTTTAGAGAACTGTAATTAGCATACATTATATTTTCGCAGTGGCATCCTTACATTTTTCTTGCCACCTTTTTTTTTCTTTTTTAAAAATTATATTTTTATTGATTTCAGAGAGGAAGGGAGAGGGAGAGAGAGAGATAGAAATATCAATGAGAGAGAATCATTGGTTGGCTGCCTCCTGCATGCCCCATACTGGGGATTGACCTCGCAACCTGGGCATGTGCCCTGACTGGGAAATCGAACCCTGACCTCCTTGTTCATAGGTCGATGCTCAACCACTGAGCAACACCGGGTGGGCACCATCTCTTCTCTTGTTAATAACTAATCATGTTTTGTTTTGTTTTTACTTAATGAATCTTGAAAAATATCTTAAGCATATATAACTTTCAAAGAAGTACTTAGGAAGTTGCTTCCCTCTATAAGATAAAGTGCCCATAGCTAGTAAAATCAAACTTTGGAGAGGTGGAGACACAGCCACATTAAAAAATGACCAACACTATTTTATTGTGTTGCACTTGCCTTTCATAGCAAATAATTCTATTAACTGTACTTCCAAGAACCAGCTCTTGGATCTGACCTCCCTCTCCCCCCCATAACCAACATCATTATAAGTCTCTCCTCTTGCTCCCTGTGTGTGGTACAAAGGAAGAAGGGAATCAAACAGCCCAGGACCTCCTTGTGAAAGGAGAACACACATGTGTGTTGAGTTCACTGACTTCCTGGTACATGCATAGAGGACCATGCTCCTGTACCAAATAAGTAAGGGACCTGGGTTCTACCCTTGGGTTCCGCATAGGTGCACCAGCACCAGCTGGTGGTCTGACTCTGGATAACAAAATGAATCTGTGTTGGAATGTGAGATGTCAACTTTAAATGTAATTGATGAGGGAATTCAGGAAGGCAAGTCCATCATTGTGTAAAACTGCATGCTCTGGAGGCTCAATGACAACTGATGTCAGAGGGACAAGCAATGAATGGCCTCTTGACTGAGGCTAAGGGCTCATGCATGTCCACTACTGTCCTCCCTCTGTGCTCCATCCACAGAGACCTTTTATTCAGGCCCCAAACCTACCATGCTCTTTTCTGACTCAGACTCTTCCCTTGTGAATGCCTCTTCTGGCCCCTTATCCCCAAGATATATCACCTACCCTCAGTAGATGCTTCCATAGCGTATCTCCTTTGTGGCTCTTTCATAGTTGAAGTTGAATATTTAATTTGTAAAGTCCATTTCTCTGCTAGAAAGAGTTCCACGAGGACAAGGACTGTGGCTTTCTTGTTTCCCAGTGATGCTGATGTCTAGCACAGCACTGTGGTGTATACCAGATACTCAAGATATACCAGTATTTGTCTATTGGTGAATTGAATGAACAAATGAATGGCTGAATCAAGCAAAGGTGGTGCAGACATATGGGCATTTTATAGAAATTGACATTATGTTCTACTCTTAACCTGTGTTTTTTTTTTTTTCTGTCTTTTGTTTTAGTGAGTGTTCCCTGTGAGTCACCACACCGTTTCCGGTGTGACAACAATCGCTGTATTTATAGTCACGAGATGTGCAACCATATGGATGACTGTGGAGATGGAAGTGATGAGAAAGCGGAGAACTGTAAGTCAGAAGAAAGAAGGGAAAACTAAGGACCCAAAATTGCCTGCAATCTTCAAAATGTACCTCTGGGATTTCAGTGTGTTCTGTAGAGGCTTGAGCTGCACCTATGACTGCAGATCTCTGCCGACATAATTGTTTATACCAGACCTTGTAAACATGCATTACTCAGATGCAGCCCTTCCCCACTTATTCCTTTCTCATTTGAGCGAGCTGTTGGCAAGTCCCTTATAATTTTTGTCTTTGTTTGAATATTCGGTTCTTATTTCTCTCCTCTTTTCTCTTAAGAAAATGGAAACAAACACGAAATACTGGTTGAGTCACACTCGCAGATTTATTTGTTTTTAAAGATGAGGCTTGGTCACTCTTCAGGCTAGAGTTATTAATTGTTAATCTATGACTGTGAACTTATCAATGCAAAGCTGAAAAGACTGTGTGAAATATGGCAACACTGGTGTTAGCTTGTCTAATATTCTTTAAAATGAAAATTTATTGCTCAGAAGAGAAAAATGATGGATTGTTTTAAGATAGAAGTTTCAAACTGGCTGAATTTAATGTTTTTAATATTGAAAAAATCTGTGCTTTTACATTTTGAGAATGTTTTAAAATCTATCCATTGAACAGGAGAGTTGATTAATTATCTGGGCAATTTAATTTATCTAGGAAAAAGTCAGTAAGAAAATTATTTCCCCTGACTCCAGTTACTTTTTCCCTAAAAGAATATCTTCTGGGAAAATTTATATAAATGCCTAATTTTTCTATTTTCCGGCCCTTGTATTAATGTGGCCTTAGAATGCTCATGGCCAGCTTGCATCCCAGAGAGGACGGTGGGCTAGAGAGGACTCTGACACTATTGCCAAGTTCACTTGTTCTCCCTGTTTTCAGTAAAGATGAACATGTGGTTATAACATTGTTGACATGTTTTTTTGAGGCATAGCACAATAGGATGAAAACTTGAAGCTAAAACATTTTTTTTTTTTTTTTACAATTTGATCACCTTTTCCTGTCCCACTTCACCTACTACAAATGTCATTTTTTAATGGAGCAAGACATTTGTAGCATGTGGTCAAGTTCAAGAGTGGAAAAAAGAGGTAGTAAATACTTATTCTCCCCAAGGAGCAGGACATCATTCAGAGGAATCATTGCTAGCCGTCACTCTAGGCAACATTTCAATGGCTTCACATAGCAGGGGGTTATTTTTCACTCATGTAAAGTTTGATGAAGGTCAGGCAACCCTCCTTTATCCAGTAATTATGCCATTTGGATGCTGGGACAGGAGAGAGAGAAGTGGAGGAGGCACACAGGTTCTTAGTTTCCTGCGCCTGGAAGTGACAGACATCTCTTGGGTTCACAGTCCTTTGGCTGGAACTGCAAAGGAGACTGGGAAACGCAGGGAAGTGCATGGATATTTAGTGAACACCAATTATTTCTACCATAATGTGTCCTTGTGCCACTAAAAATCCCTTTTTGCTTTTCTTCCTACACTTGGAGAACACCCTTAACCTCTCCCCAAGGGACATAACTCATGGTCCCATCAATAACTGAAATCCAGGAGCTCTGGGTACTGGGCAGTAGTCATGCCACCAATTCTGGATGTGATTGCTTTTGGTCTGGAGACCCATAAACCAATAGACCAACTTTATTTGTACCCTTACCACCTTCCCCCCAATAGAAAATGCTAGAACAGGGGCAGCATAATAGATATAAATATTCTCATTGGGGAAGGAAGAATTAGAGACTCATTGTAGTCGCCAGTCCTAAGAATTCTGAAAAGCCACTGGGCTAAGGTGACACTTTGGCCCAGGACAGTCCTGATTTATGCCTGTTGTCCTGGTGGAATTATCGAGAGTGCCCCTTTCACTCTCAAAAGCACACTGACTTGGAGAGCAAATGACTTGATTACCCTCTGAGGACATTATGAGGGCTCCCACTATGGGAGCGAAGGAGGTTCATTGATGAGTCATAGCTGTGCTCTGGAAGGAGCACCTGTGTCCACTGCTTCTTACTGATTCTGCCTCCACCCTTTGGGAGGGTTTCCTTGTCTATTGTCCTTTTCAAATGAAGAGGGAGTGGAAATATGCCCTTCTTAGGTGCTGCACAGCTTTCTCAGCCCACTCCCTGGCTATAGAAGGTTCAGGGCTCAAGAGTTTTTTGAGTCTCAATCACAGTATTTTGTTTTATTTGGTCACGTATTTCTCTCAGAAACTGAGCAGGCTTTGGATCTACCGGTATTTGCCAATAACCTTACTCAGTGTTTCTTATGAGACATAGTTCTTGAATCTGCTTTGTTTCTTTGCTTTGTTTCTCTCATGCACCTTCGCCTCAACTGTTTGTCAGTTACATTCAGGCCGTCGTGAAAAATGAATGGGCAGTCATTTCATCCAACCAAGCTTTTACTGGGCCTTTGTGTCTCAAAGCCTTTTAAACTTTAGACTCTTATTGTTTGGGATATAAAAGCAATCAGCTTTTCCCATACTCCAAATTTCTGGACTTTTCTTTCTTTCAGTTCTGATTGTAAATCAACCACTTCTTCCCTGAGCTTATTTCTTTCTTATACTGCCTTACCAGACTCAGGTAATGGCAAGCAGTGTATATCACTAACCCTCTGTTTTCCAACCTCTTTCCTGAGGCTGACAAGTGCAGCTAGCACGTGGTCTGCCTTCCAATGTTTCCAGGGTGACAGCCTTACCATTGCATAACCCAGGTCTCCATCTCTCCTGCCTCCAACATCAGTGTCCTCATTGCTTGCCTCCTGATTGTGAAGCCAAGACCAGATAGTTGATGTTTTGTTAAGAGGCCGCCTCAAACACATGGCTTTCAGGGTTGCCAAAGGGGCCGGGGGTCGGGGGTGGGGGGCACGTGAGCTTTCAATTGCTTCAGCCCAGGATGACCCATGCCACTTCCAACTCAGAATCTATTGACCAAAACTAGTCACATGGTCCTAACATAATTGCAAGGGAGACTGGGAAATGTCGGGAAGCATGAGGTTATTGGTGAGTAGCCACTGTCCCTGCCACAGAGGGAAGCCTCTTGTTTCACAGAAGAAAAAGTTCTGACTTTAATTTGTTCTTAAATTACAGGTGTAGGTCCGACCCCGAGACCTTGTGCAGAAGATGAATTTAAGTGCAGCAACAAGCAATGCATTTCACAGCACCTTGCATGCGATGATGTTGACGACTGTGGTGACCAGTCTGATGAAACAGGTTGCAGTAAGTAAAGACTTATTTTTATATTTCATTGTGTCAATTCAGGTTTACCTAGTGAAAGCATGAATAACATGAAGTAGATGGTAGCTGCGTGTTTCTCTTTAATTGACTTTGTGCGCTGAGCTGCATTCAAGCCCACAGCCGCCTGTTACTGAGCACTTACTCTATACCAGACACGGTGCTACGCACTACATGTGCTATCTCATTTCATTCTTTTAACGATCCTATGAGCTCTCTCTCCTTCTCTCTCTCCTTACAAATGAGAAGCCCAACTTTGAGGTTAAATAAAGTGGCCATGTCTTTCTCTCAGTAAGAGGTTGAGCTAGGCTTTGAACCGACTCCGATCTACCTATCTGCAGACTACTTCTTTTTTTTTCTTTTTTAAAAATAAATTTTTATTGATTTCAGAGAGGGAGAGGGAAAGAGAAATAGAAACATCAACGATGAGAGGGTCATCAATCGGCTGCCTCCTGCACACCCCCTACTAGGGATTGAGCCTGCAACCCGGGCATATACCCTTGATCAGAATCGAACCTGGGACCCTTCAGTCCGCCGGCTATGAAGCTCTATCCACTGAGCAAAACCGGCTAGGGCTGCAGAGTACTTCTTCCTAGTTCACTGGGTGCCTCTCAGCTACATATTTTGTTTGTCTTCACATTTTTTTCATTTTAAGCCAAATGCAGTATCCTTGGCACTTAGGGGAAAAGCTTCTAAGGGTAGTTGGTAAAGATGAGAATGTCACAGGGGACCTTGGAAGGAAACATTTATTTTTATTTTTAAAGTAGAGGGAGAAGTTTGTGTGGGAAAAAGATGACGAACACAATCAAGGGATGGTTCTATCTCAATATTGTCATGGAAATGTTGGAATGTTAATGTTAATAATTCACACTTTTGTAGTCCTTTATAGTTTTTAGGAAATGCTTTCACATATATTATTTAATTTGTCACTCAAGTTAGCCCCATTGGGTCGCTGCTATTATGTCTCTCTATATAATAAGGCTCAGAGAGCGTAAGTAACGTGCTTGAAGTCACATAGAGTGACAGAGGCAGAGCCTGAACAGTCCCGTGACTCCAGGCTAGGAGAGCTGCCCTTTAGTTCCTCTGCCATTTGTTGTGCCCCTTTGGAAACTACTGACTGCCTTGGTTTCTTTTTCTTTTTCTTTTTTTAAATCCTTACCTGAGGATGTTTTTCCATTGGTATTTTTTAGAGAGAGTGGAAGGGAAAAAGAGAGACAGAGAGAAACACCGATATAAGAGAGACACATTGATTGACCCCAACCAGGGTCGGGGGCCTGTAACTGAGGTTCATGCCCTTGATTGGAATGGAACCCGGACCCTTCAGTCCACAGGCCGATGCTCTACCCAGTGAGCCAAACCAGCTGGTTTCTTTAGAGGGAAAAGGAGGGAGTTCTTCAAACTCTAGGAGCCCGTGTCTTAGTCACCTTAGCGCCACATGCTTTCAACTTCTTGGGCTTTAATCACTTTTTCCTGAGGCATCCCAGAGACTTATTGGCAGCTTTGCTCCTATGTTGAGCAAAGGGGTATGGGTAACCAGCCATATGAAGTTGACTTGCCCTTTATTTCATGTACTTTCTCAGTGGGGTTTGGAGTTTTTGTTTGTTTTTGTTTTTGTTTTGTTTATAGTGAAGTATTTGATTATGTACATTTAAAAAGTATGAACAAGACAGGATTTGCAAGGGAGCAATTGTTTTGGAAATTTTTTAACCTCCTGGAGCCCCTAATCATATACAGATTTTGGAGCTGGGAGGAAATTACAGAGTCTAATAATGCACATGAGACTTAGGTTATATGATAGGGTCCAGTGTATCTATGTTAATAAACATAGGTCACATTTATTTAGCAATGTAGAGGAGGCATCAGAACCTGTTTTACAGAAATTTAAAAGATAATAAGGGAATACTGTGAGAAACTTCATGTCAACCAATTTAACAACTTAGGTTAAATGGACAAATTCTTGGAAAGACAGAAAACACTAAAGCTGACTCCAGAGGAAATAGAAAATCTGAAAAGACTTATTTATCAATGTGTAGTTATTAAGAGTTCAGACTTTATTATAAGGCTTTCATGTGTACAACTTTGAAGTATGAACTCCAAGGGCAGCATTCCATTGAATGCCATTGTGCTTTATTTTGTGGCTATTTTTCTTTTTTGAAACTCCATGATTTTAGTTTATTTAAACCACATATATAGTCACTGTACCCTAAGGGACTCTGAGAAGTGATGAAGTTCACCTCTTTGCCTACTGTAGAAGATAGAGAAAAATCTGCTTGAGTGGATAAAAAAGATGCTGTACATTTGTACTATGGAATACTATGCAGCTCTATAAAAGAGGGATCTCTTACCCTTTGAGACAGCATGAAGGGACTGGAGAGTATTATGCTAAGTGAAGTAAGCAAATCAAAGAAAGGCAAGTATCACATGATCTCACTCATATATAGAATCTAATGAACAAAATAAGCTGATGAACAAAATAGGTCCAGAGACATGGAAGCATGGAACAGACTGACGAATCTCAGAGGGAAGCTGAGGGGGGTGGGGGCTGGGGGAGAAGGAGGTAGAGAGAGATTAACCAGAGCACTTATATGCGTATATATATCCCATCAACACAGGCATTAGTGTGGTGAAGGCCTGGGGGTGGGGAGGGAGAGATGGGATGGAGAGGGGTCAATGGTGAAAGAAAAGGGGACATCTGTAATACTTTCAACAATAAAGATACATTTTTAAAAAACCTATTTGGATTTGAAAGAATTGAGCCAGGAGATACCACAGTCTCTTTGACTAAAATATTAAGCCTGTGATGAAGACACATTTCATTTCAGAAGTAGATGAAACTTGAATCCTTTATGGAGAAAACCACCTTTCCCATCGCAAACCCCCCCACCCCCCATTATCACTCACTATGTTTATCTTTGTCAGCTTCCCTGTAATGAAGACTCAGGATAAAACAAGCAAACTGATAAGAATGACAAGAATGAAAGCCAGATAGCTTGGACAGATACTTGCAGAGACAGGAACTGGGGACAATGATGAGCAACAAAGTGTCCTGAGTAGAGTCCTAACTATTAAAAGGCTATCCTGGAGGATCTGGGCCCTAGAACAGCAGGAATACTGAGTCATTCATATGGGCCCTACAAAGATAAACTATTAGATGATTATTTTTATTATGAAAGTTATATAATCCAGAAACTATATTAACAATCAAAGTAAAAATCACGTGAATCACATCATTAAAAGAGAACTAATCTCCAAATTTATTGTACTTTTGTGTACATGTGCAAAAAAGTATTTCTTAATATTTAAAAATTTTAAAGAACTATTTTATACTAAATAATATTACAATATTTTTCTCCATTTTTACTATAGATATTTCCCAGATCAAAAGTATCATTTGAAACCATGAATTTTAATGATTACATTGCAATCCATTTTGTAGATAATCATAAATAATAAACATTGATTCTAAAATGCATGTTTAGTTTCACTGTTAATATCTCTGAAACCAGGATACATCTTACAATTGATAACATGCCATAGTGTAAGTCCCAGATCTTTTCTGTTTTAGTGTTGCATAAAATAATGGTGCACTAGAGGTACCTTAGATTTGATAAAATACAGTACACCATAATTTATTCCCTATTGTTAAATGGACATTCAAGTTGCCTTCAAAATTTTCTCATTATAAATAATATTGTAATCCTTAAACATAAATCATAGTGCATATGTTTTTTCCTTCTTGAGAGAAAAATTTATTAATGTGGAACAACTGGGTAAAAGTATGAATATTTTGAAATCCTTGATATATACATATTGCAAAATTCCTTTCCATGTATACCAATTTGTTGTTTTATTAGCATACATATGACTAACATATGTATTTTATTGTGCTCTGGCTAACACTTATTTAGCAATGAATAGTTGTGATTGGTCTGGTTTATACCTTCCATTCGTAATATTGTGATTTTGTTTTTCAGATAAAGGAAAAGAAAGATCATGTGCTGAAAATCTATGTGAACAAAATTGTACCCAATTAAGTGAAGGAGGATTTATCTGCTCCTGTAGACCTGGGTTCAAAGCCAGTATTTCAGACAGAAACTCCTGTGATGGTAGAATATATTTCCTCCAATTCCTATTAGGAGAGCCTTATCCTTTTTATGTTCTTTACTCATTCTCTATTATTAAACCACCATTTAATTCCCTGAATGGGACTAAACTCATTGTTCTAGCTCATTAAAGTACTCGGGTGCACCTGTAATTTTACTGTTAGGGGTGGTGATCCGTTCTCAATCTGGTTATATGTTATAAAGTAATTAAATATATATAGCCATAGATGACAAATATCAAGATATATTTTCCTCATTAAATTTTTGGGTTGTGAGAAAACACACAAAAATTCAGGGATCCAAGTGCTTTTTTTCCCTATACTATCTTATCAGTGCCTAGCAGGGTGCTAGGCAGATAGCTCATCCTCAGTAATATCTGTGAAATTGATATGACTTATGAATGCTTCAGTGATGATGGCGGTTTATTGTATCACTATGTGAGATCAAATTATTTTAACAAGCACAAGTCTTAATTTTTTTATCTTAAATCAAACAACATATATATTACACACCTACTTATGTCAGACATGAATGAGTTTAAAGGTATAGTCAAAAGATAGCTCTTCAAGCTATTGAGTTATGAGTATGATTTTAAGTTTCTTTTATTATTTGAATTTACTGTTTCTAACACATGAAGTGCCATACTCAGATGACTGGAAGAGTTATTTTGGAAGCTAAAGCTTAAGAACTCAATTGAAAAACCAAATCAATTACTCCCATTTCTGAAGCTAGTTGGCAGAGGGGAAGTGGTGATGACAACATCTCCTTCCCCAAAGGGAAATGTTTGTTCTGCTTTAGTTTAAACCCTGTTTTCATTGCTTACCAGCTTTGAGACTTTGGGTTTAAGAACAAACCATACCTCATAGAGTCTTTCTGGATGATTAAATAGGAGGAGAAATATGGAAAGTGTTCTACAAACGTTGGTATCTGCTTGTTGTTTCCATCTGTAGTCTTTTTAGTCCTCATTGTTTGTGAATATGGATTTAAACAGAAGCAGGGTTTCTAAAGAATGGATGGGAGCAGATGTTGCATATTTGGTTTTATTTTGCCTACAGACATCAACGAGTGTGAGCAATTTGCGACGTGTCCACAGCACTGCCAAAACACTAAAGGAAGTTATGAGTGTTACTGTGCCGAAGGCTTCAGGTCCTTCAGTGGCGTCCATGGAAATCGGTGTGAAGCTGATGGTATGATGGGTTCATGTCAGGATTGATTGACTCTCAGAGAAATAAATGCTGATGAGTACAAAATACCAGAAAATAAATTTTAGACTGAAAGTCTTATTTTTAATTCATCAGTGATTTATCTTCCAACACCCATCCTGTCTCTTCTCCTCTTTCCTCCCTTGCTAGATTAAAACAAAAATTACAATTTCCCAACAAATAATTAGGGATTCAAACAAGAGTCAGGTGTTACTCTTTATTCTGGACTTAGGCTCTTGTCCACCTTGATAAAAACTTCAGAAGGTAGAAAAGATGTCACCTTCCAGAAGATTCAAACAATAAAAGCATTCTTATAGGATGGTCAATAATATAAGGAAATTAATGAAGCTCTCCAACTTCCACTCCACTGAGATCAATGTTTGAGGCCCTGTAATTCAAGATGGATCACACAAAAAAAGTCACATTCAATTGAGGAACATCAAAGAAACCTTGTTGACATATCCCTATTTTATTGTTCATGGACTAGTGATCACAGACAGAAAGAATGTGCCAGAAAACCTGGCACATTCAAAATTTCAATCATTACTTCTGCATTTTAGTTAATTCAAGTATCTGAGAACCAGTCTTACAAAAAGCAGTAACAAGAACTAGATAGAAATGTACAAAAGAGAAAGATTGTTAGGTTAGAAATATTATAGTCCAAATTTCCAAGGGTCTGACTGAAATCAGTATATCCCATTTAAGGGGTATAGGATTTCATGATCTTACAGATTTGAATTTAAAGTTTGTACTAAGGTTTAAGGAATTTGATAAAAAAGTGACATTTTACTTTGAAAATTAAAGGTAAAATGACTGTTTAATTTCTTCATACAAGTTGGGCTTTTATTGCATACATTTGACTACCATACTTAAGTGTTTTACCCTATAAACATTTTTGATACTGAATGAAAATCAGGGCAAAGGCATTTGAACAGTTGGTCTGGTAATTAAGCAGCAAATTTAAAAAGTGGTTCAATCTTTTAAGGAGATGACTGAAATAAATTAGAATATTTATATAGAACATAATAATGTCAAGATAGGAAATTTATAAAATAAACTTCCATAAGTTACTTAAATTAAATTTGATTGACATTAGGCAAGTATATAAAATAAAAAATTTTAGACACTGCAACTCAGGATCACCATTAAAATAGCTGCTTTAGGTAAAAAAAAAAATTTAAATCAAGAACAAGCTGTTTTTTGTCATTAGCTAGGAGCTAAATTGAGTCATGGAGCTGATTACCTGCTAAAAGAATCATAAAATCTGTCAGTAAAGAGTTAGGAATGAGGACTTTCTGGTAAACTTTTAGTAAGACTATACATAATTGTATTTCTTCTGTGAGACTGAATGTCTACCATCTTGTCTGTTTTATTGCTGGTGAATAAAGAAAAAAAATAGTGGAAAAGAGGACACTTTCTAGGGAGTCTCAGTCTTACCTTGCTCTAAACTGTTGTCCACTGAGGACAAAGAACCTGAATAGAGATAAAGATGTCCGCAGTCATGGATTTTGCAACCCAGTTGGATAGTCCGCAGTCATGGATTTTGCAGAGATAGATTCCTATAAAACCTCATTTTTTTTAAAGGGGGGAGGATACCTGCTATTTTATAACCTATTTTATATATATATATAAAGTTCAGGTAGATAACAAACAGATAAAGCAGCCCTTCATTTGTTTGTAGGTGACCCCCCTTTGTTGCTACTTCCTGAAAACGTGCGAATTCGAAAATATAATCTCTCATCTGAGAAGTACGCAGATTATCTTGAAGAACAAGAACATATTCAGGCTATCGATTATGATTGGGATCCCGAGGGCATAGCTCTCAGTGAGTATGAACTTGGGCATTTGTCATTGATATTAATGGAATTAATTGACTTATAAGGTGTTGGACTTCGGGGATTTATTTGTAATGAGTCAATTTTGTTGTGTGAGTGGAAGCAGAAGCTTATTCTATCCAGCATGGATACCTTCTATCCAGATACCTTAGCATGGCCATGGGTCCCAGCCAACCTTTCCCAAGTTCTCACTGAACCTTTTCCCATCCCTGGGGATTATCCTTTCAGGACCATTCATAGCCCTTTGTTTAATATCACCTTGTCTTTGCTCACACAGATCTTGTTCTTCCCCACTGTTACACACTTGGAAGATTTCTACTGAAACTTCAAAGACCCAATTCAGATGTCACCTCCTCTGTGACAGCTTCTGTAATTCCTCCTGGCACAGTTTTGTGATTGGTCACCCCTGAGCCAGTAACATTTTATACATGCTTTTCCTAAAGCACGGGTTACATTGAGTTATAGTTATTTGTCCACATATTTTTCTCCCAACCTCTTTCTTAACCATGTGCTCTTTGGAACCAGAGGTTGAATCTATTCATGTCTACATGCCTAGCACCTGACCAAACATCTAGTAAAGTATACATGGTAGGTGCTCAAAAAACTTAGTTTAATGAATGAAAAATTGAATAATGCTTATGTGGAGCCTTTTATGTCTCTGAATGGTGTGTGGGACATGGTCATGGGGCGGCAGTCAGGAAACGTGCCTTCTATGCCTGTCTCCCTCATCTACTAGCTTTGTGACCTTAAATAATTGTAACAGTTCTCTGGATCACCATTTCTTATTTGTAAAGTAAGAGCAGAAATCTCATTCTGCCTGCCTGCCTCAGAGTTGTGTTGAAGATCAAATGAAATCACCGATATGAAGATGCTTTGCAAACTATCAATAACTGGGCAATGTATGATTTGTTATTAGTTTTCACACAGTTATTCAATACAATAAGCTTTTTAAGACTAGTATATACCTAGGAAAATATATGCCTTAAAAGTCAAAATCGTCCTATGCTTTTCAAAATGTCTGCTGCCTACTATTTTTTAGTCTGTACATAAAATAAGACTTCACATCTGCATGGCTCCTTGATTGTCACTGTTACTTTGTATGATTTCAAACTCTTAACAGCCTGCCCCCGGTTATCTATATGTTCTATTTTGGAAACTAGAACTTGATCCTAATGAGAGTAAATAGGCTCTTGGCTGAAATATGTTTTAATGAATTACCTTTAAATAAAAACAATTAAGTCTGTATCAGTATTACCAATTGAAGCATGTGTAGCTAATAGCTATTCAAGTATGAGAGATTTTGAGGTGTGATCATATGGGTGTAATTGAATTATTACTTATATAGGAACAATGAGGAGGTATAGATGTCAATAAATGAACAGTACTTCATCTAACTAGACCCCAGGTCCTCTCTTACCTGATGTTCTTAACATGAAACTGACGTGTGTGTCTTGCCTCTGCAGGTGTCATATATTACACTGTGCTAGGGCATGGCTCTAATTTTGGTGCTATCAAACGTGCCTACATCCCCAACTTTGAATCTGGCAGTAACAACCATGTGCAAGTAATTGACCTGGGCCTAAAATACATCATGCAGCCAGATGGATTAGCAGTGGACTGGGTTGGAAGGTAAGTTTAGTGTATATTCCCCTCTTGCCCATTTACCTGGTCAGAGCTCCTTCCTGTTCTCCTGGGCACATTAGTTAAGCTGGACCCGGATATGGGTACACTCAGCCACTGGTGCAGCTGGAGAATGCCTGGGCTTGCTCTAGCCCCAGCAACCACCTCTGCTTACACCAATGTGTCCTATAAATATTATCATTTACTTTATACTAGAGGCCTGGTTCACGGATTTGTGAACCTGTGGGGTCCCTTGGCCTGGTCTGTGGGGTTTGGGCAGAAACTGGCTCTCTGACATCCCCTGATGTGTCCCGGATTGCGAGAGGTTGCAGGCCAGGCAGAGAGACCACACTGGTGCACGATCGGGGCTGGGGAGGGACCTTGGGAGGACTCCAGGGCCTGTCCAGTCCTTCTCGCCCAGTCCCATTTGGCAGGACCCTAGCAGCAAGCTAACCTACCAGTTGGAGCATCTGCCCCCTGGTTGTCAGTGTGCGTCATAGCGACTGGTCGAACGGTCGGACACTTAGCATATTAGGCTTTTTTTATATAGGAGGATGTGCCTTGAAAGAGTCTGGGAAAGAACAAAGGTGAAGACTCTATATTTATATCTAGGAGAACATTCTTGCCAACAGTGTTCTGGATCCCAAAATTATCTTGTAGTATGGCAGAACTATTCATTTTGTGAAGAAATGGGACATATTCACAATTCTCCCAGCAAAGCAGTTGGGATGAAACATTTTTCTCCGTGGTAATTATTTCAGGGAGGAAAAATCCACACCTTGTGTTTTGGGCAGACTGTGTTGTCTAAACAGATTGGAAATTTGACTTTGCTGTAATCTTTGGGTTGTTTGTTAATAGAGATATCGGCTCCATTGTCCTCTTTTAGATTTTCTAGAACCCCAGGGAGCAGAGCCACACATTTTTGATGGTTTATCATAAGGTAGATGCATGAGATGCAAACTGATGTGGAAAAGTCAGTAAGCTCCTTCTTCATGGAAGAGCTTTGCACTGGAGTGACATTGGTGGCAAGTGGTAACATTAGAACCAGAGCTCAGGCATTCATAGAATCCCCTTGTCCTTGAAAGTGAACTAACAGTGGGAAAATGTTTGCAAGGGAAGGCTTAGGCTTGCTGCCCCTCGGGGAGAATGGAGAGTCACTTGTCATACTAAATAATTTTTACCTTTAAACAACTTGTCTGGCGTTCCTGGAAGATTTGAACATCTCTGAAGTTAATGAGGTTCCCACTGTGCCTGCAGGCTAACAGGAGAGACTTATTCTAGCATGTTCTGCCATGAATCTAGGCCTCAGCGAATTAGGAACTTGAAACTCTTGACTTCAACACTTCCTCCGCAAAACCAAGCAGACAATGCCAGATCTGTTTTCCTGTTTGAAGTTTTACCTCTTTCTCAGCCTTAATGAATGAGTGAGTTAAGAAACGGAAATCTTTCTGCCTGGGAGAGACTGAGACCTGCAGTCTTAGGGATGGAAAAAGGGCAGGATGGCCTCAGTCTTAGACATAGAAGAAGGGCAGGATGGTCGCAGTGTTAAGGATGGAAGAAGGTCAGGGTGGCTACAAGTTTAAGGATGGAAGAGGGGCAGGATGGCCTGGCTGAGTTTGTTATTTTGAAAGGCTATTTCCACTCATCCTTGGAAATGATGCCAGATTCCTACTGATTCCAATGGGGTTCTTGGCTGAGGAGGAAGCCGACTCATGGGCAATCAGAATGAAAGGGCCATCCAAAAATTGCTTAAAGCTTCTACCTGGAAGTACATGTCTCGTAAGAATGCCAGATGTGAATTCATCATCATTTGATCCTGGCTGATTCAGCCGCTTTGACTGATCAAGCAGGAGTTCCCCCTTTCCCTCTCTTCTCCACTTGTAACCTTCCACAGATGTCCCCTTGGCAATCCCTAGTGGGGGAGTCTATGCCCAGGTCACTAGCATCTGAGTAGCTGTCGTGCCAGCCGGGATTTCCAAACTAAATGTTCTCACCCTCAGAACTCCTAGAAGTGACCAGTCTAGACTTTTTGGTTGTTTAACACTGTCCCTCTAAATTCAGGCATATTTACTGGTCGGATGCCAGGAGTCAAAGGATTGAGGTGGCTAAACTTGATGGGAGGTACAGAAAGTGGCTGATTACCACCCAACTAGATCAACCAGCTGCAGTGGTTGTGAATCCCAAACTAGGGTAAGTACTTGAAGGAGCATTTATTTTATTTTATTTTTTATTTATTTATTTATTTTAAATATATTTTATTGATTTTCCAAAGAGAGGAAGGGAGAGAGATAGAGAGTTAGAAACATCGATGAGAGAGAAACATCGACCAGCCGCCCCCTGCACATCCCCCACTGGGAATGTGGCCGCAACCCAGGTACATGCCCTTGACTGGAATCGAACCTGGGACCCTTCAGTCCGCAGGCCGACGCTCTATCCACTGAGCCAAACCGGCTTCGGCTGAAGGAGCATTTAATGTTCTAGATATTTTCTACTTGGATTCTCAAAAAAAATTTACATGTATTTGATTATTTTTTCCTAATTGCACTAAAATTGTCTTTTGACTTTTTTGGAGTGACATCTATGACTATTTTCAAGAATTATAATATGCCCTAAAGATCATTTAGGACCAACCAGGCTTCAGATCTATGCTGTGTAAGGGGAAGGCCTCTGGCCACATATTTTCCAGACCCCAGTTAATCTAAATCCCACACATTCCTCAAAAGAATTTAAGGATGGATCTATACCTGATGATTGGTTTAGACTAGAGACTGCAAAGTGGTGGCTGGTAGGCTAATATGACCCATAAGCGTATTTGACTTACTGAGTTGCTCACATTTTTAAAGTTTTAAAAATCTGTATTTGGTACTTGAAAAATCAGAAGTGATAACAGTAGGTAGGTATGTCTTCCTTGATGTAGTGTTGCCTGGAATTTTTAGACAAGACCTTGTCTGCCTTCACTTCATGTGTATAACTACTCTGCTCTGTGCATTTATCTTACCTGCCTGGTCCTTTCTAGGGATTTGAAGTGGCACAATCCCTGGTCTACTCAATTCTTTCATAATTAAGCCTTAATTGGATGCAAAATAATGCCTTTTAAAAGAGTTCGATGGTAAGCTCCCTGAGGGTAGGAATCCTTGTTTGATCTCGGAGACATCACACACACAGAAGAGTGCCTCTCACACAGAGGCATTCACTAAATATTTTTTGAAGAAGGAACAGCTTTTTAAATGATGTATATATTTTAAAGGGTCTGGGTGTATATCATTGGGCAGGGCTGCCCAGTTTCTATTGAGAAGGTGCAGTTTTCAGGAAGGAGAGATCACAGGTGCCCTGGCTGCCCCTTTTCTCTCTGTCTTCTCAAGTAAAGTGTCAAAACAGCATTACTTAGCACTAGGGCTCTAAGAAAAACAGCTGGCTTTCCTGTGGGAAGTCCATGCTCCACTTCAGGGGAGGAGCCTCACTAGATGAAATGCTACAATGAGGAGACTTTCTGTTACAGGCTTATGTACTGGACGGACTGGGGCAAGGAACCGAAAATCGAGTCAGCCTGGATGGATGGGCAGCATCGGAGCATCCTGGTCCGCGAGGACCTCGGTTGGCCGACTGGTCTTTCTATTGATTATTTGAACAATGACCGAATCTACTGGAGCGACTTCAAGGAGAAAACGATTGAAACCATAAAATATGATGGGACTGATAGGAGAATTGTTGCCAGTGCAGGTTAGAAATTAGTTCGAATTTAATGTTCAATAATCAATTAATATCTTTCCAATCTCTTTGCCTATTTTCTCAGAAAGGAACTCCAATTTTAAGAAGTGGTTTATGTTAATTCTTAAATATCACTTTCCCCAGCTCTCAGCTGCTGATTTAAATGCAAATGAACTCCTTAGGAATGCTGTAATTAAGTTCTTTTTGTTCTTTTTACATAATTTTTAAAAAATGCTCTCAGCAGCAGATATTAAAATGATTGAGGTTCCAGTTGAGTTACCTTGAGAGAGGAGGTGGTCCTGTGGACCGGGGTAACCCATGTCTAACCACTTTTAGACACATTTGTTCTTATCGTGCTGGATTGTTCATTTTGCACAACTGAAAACACCTAGAAGGAGGCAAACATATTTTTTCTTATCCAGATTGTCGAACTGCAGGAATCCAGCACATACCAGGTTTTCCTGATAAACCGTGTCTTGTTTTCAAGGAAAAAAATTCACTGCCATACAAATTGTTTTCCAAAAGTAAAATAATATCAGCAACTTGAAAGTGAGCAAGTCCCCTACCATGGGGATTAGCCAGTGGGCACTCATCTAGTTTAATTTTCGTTATCTTGATCTCTCAGGAGAGCATATTTCTGCAGTTTTGTGTACAGAAAGTCTGCTTGACTGTTCTGGATTGTCAAGCATTGCATTAGTGATTAATTCACAGAGAATGAAGGCTGACACAGAGGTGGGGGTAGGGTCTCTTTTCAGTAACCTGTTTTTCTTTCTCCCTGTGGGTAAGCAGCAGTGGACCCTTACAGTCTTGACATCTTCGAAGGCCAGTTATACTGGGTATCGAAGGATAAGGGAGAAGTATGGACACAAGATAAATTTGGGCAAGACAAGAAAGAGAAAATGATGACTGTGAGCCCTTGGCTCACTCAAGTTCGAGTCCTTCATCAACACAGATACAATCAGTCAGGTAACCACTAACTTTGGAATATGATGTTCCTCATTCTTTCAAATTAATGGCTGTAGTGTTGGAAAATGGTCGTGGATTATAATAGGTTGATCTCTTGGTGCATGAAAGGCGTGTGTGTGTGTGTGTGTGCGTGTGTGTGTGTGTGTGTGTGTGTGTGTGGTTTTCATTGGAGGTTGGATGAAATTATGTATGCCACCAGCAGATATGAAGTAACAATATTTCAGTCCTCGCCATTTGGAGTTATGGTTATGTATTTCCAGGCCACAGCATCCAGCAGGCATCAGACCCCTGCTAACTACGAGTTGCGTTAACAAGTCACAGTGTGGGTTTCCTGGACATCATCAGTTTGACCCATTCCTTGCAACTAGGCTAGTCTTATCCTGGGCTGTGTGAGCCTTAGTCTGAGATTGTCCGGCAGGTGCACTTCCATCCCTCCCCCTTTTCCCTATTTTCTTAGTTCTGGTTCCTGCTTCATCAGGTTACCTGTGTTCTAATTCATTGTAAGATGAAAGGGAAGAGACATTTTTGAAGTGAGGAAAGGACATAGACCCTTAAATTCTAAATGTCAGATTCTTGTGTCACAGAAGGAAACTGAGGATAGGAGAGATTCAGTAACTCATAGGCCCAAGTTGCACAACCAACAGATGCATTTTAAACTTAGAAATGATTTTAAAATTCAATTCCATTGAACCCAGAGCTCAACGTCTTTCCGGTCAAGCTGTGATCAGTATACCTCGATCCAGGTTGAATTCTGTCATGGGGGGACCTTTGATAAGTTGCTTCCCTTCCCATCCCTGTATGCAAAACAAAGGTGGAGCCTGAGGTCCCCTTAAGTTCACTGTTCCTCTGAGACCCCGAATCAGATTTAACAAATTGGAACTCAGAGATAAACCTCCCAGGAGATGACACTGGTGGTACATGCCCTTTCTGAGGCTTCACTGCCTGTGTTGCTGATAGTGATCTCTGGTTCTCCAACCCTTTTCCAAAACACCCCAGCTCTCCTGTCCTAAGCGCTCCTGCAGCTCTCACACTGGACGGTTCTAAAGGCAGAGCAGTTACCTGGCGAGCCTCTGGCCCCTGTGGAAAAGGCTGCCCAGGAGTCAGGCAGAGGAGAATCTGGAGACTCTCCCTGAAGGAAAAGCATCACAGTCAGCTCAGGCTCTGGCCGCTTTGAAAGTGCCGAGTGCTGTTGTGTAAGCCAGAGGCCCAGCTCTAGCTGTGCCAGGTTAGATTTGCTCTGGACCCATAGTTCTCCTCGCTTAGCATGCGTCAGAATCATCTAGAAAGCGTGTTGAACATACTGCTGTGCCTCACTCACAGGAATTCTGATTTAATATGCCGGAGGTGGCCTAAGAAGTTTGCATTTCTAGTAAGTACCCAGCTGATGCTAAAGTTGCTGGTTCCAGGACCCCATTTGAGAATCCCTGCTCCAGGCCCTGCTCACAGTGTGGGCCATGGGCCAGTAGCATTGGTAGCCTGTGGGAGCTGGTTAGAAATGCAGGTTCTCAGGCCATGCCCAGCCCTTTAGAGTCAGATTCCCCAGGCGTTTTGTATTACATTAAAGTTTGAAAGCTCTGCTCTCGAGAGCTGAAGAAATGGTAATGGAATAGGTTCTGAGTTAGGCTTTTGGAATGTACCTTTTTATTTTATTTATCGCCATGCCTTGTCTATGGTTACATATTAGGTGACAGAGAATCAGGATCACAGAATATCAGTGTGAGAAGGAATTTAGAGATCATCTAATCATTTGATAAATCATAATATATGCTAAGATAGGATTTAGATGGCTCTGTAATTATGTGAGGGACTTTTTAACAGTGGTAATGGAGCCCTATCCCAGAACAATGTAAATATAAATTTCTGTGACTGGGCAACCATCCTTGTGAATAGCTCCCATCTGATTCTGATAATCACAGCTCAAAATCCCCTTGTCTTACAAATAAGGAAACTGAAGCCCAGAAGGAAGTTCTCCTTGGATGGTGAGGGTGGAAGTCACATCTAGTATATGCTTTGGATGGACCACACATTCTGCTACTCAAATGTGGGCAATGATAAATCTTGCTGCTGTAATAATGGAGTCTCAGCGGTTTTTTGAACTATCTCAAATTGCTTAGCACTGATTAGTTTTCGAGTGATCAGGCACCTATCTGTCAAACCTGCCAGGGCAAAGAGGAGATAGTGATGCCACTAGAAAATGTGAGTGGTGCAGAAGTAGGGTGGAGGGCACAGGGAGGGACTGTGTCACTTTGGTGGGGTGGCAGGGGCTGGCAGTGTAAATGAGGGTGAATAGGCAGGTGGCACATGGCCTAGAGGTGTTGGGATGTCAACTGTTAGGGCCACAACTCGGTCGATGGGCATATCCTTGGTTGGGTTAATCATTTCCTCCTTTGAACCTAACCGTTGTTCTCATCTGCTTTTCAGTGCCCAACCGCTGTAAAGATGTCTGCAGCCATCTCTGCCTCCTGAGACCCGCAGGATACAGCTGTGCCTGTCCCCAAGGCGCCTCCTTTTTGGAGGGGAGCATGACTGAGTGTGATGCAGGTAGGGGCACTGCCTGGACAGCCTCAGGGGCCTGGGAGAGCTGTTCTGCCTTCTTTAGGAGATTCCCTATTCGTGCTTCAACTCTTTCAGGAGCCCGAAGAATCCTGTGTACTAGGTCCATTGCACAATGGAGCGGTGATGGCTAGGAGGAGGGACGAGAGATGGAGGAACTGTGCTCCGATGATTTCTGAGAATTATTTGCTAAGAACTTCAGAGATAGGTTCAGTGCCCATACATCTATAGTTGTGTTGTTTTGCAAAGACATTTTGAAAATGGAATTTTCTATACGGCCTTCTTTCCCTTCCCACCCCACCCTGGATGACTACACCCCTGAATCCATTCAGCCTTACCTGGGTTCCTTTAGGTGGAGGACCAGGTTCCTGAAGTGGGGGCTGGGGGCTTATAGAGGGGAGGGCTGTTTTCCTCACTTGCTCATTTCAAAGTTTTGACAATCACAAAGGACCACATTATAAAATATACCTGTGCTTTTGGGAGATGGAGGCCAGAGTAGGAAATGCTATGGGTAATCTATGCATGGCAAGACATTTTTTCAATGATTCTTAAGTTAAGGAGCTAATAAGCGATGGGGAATAACTAGTGTCTATAACTAGTATCCAGTACTTGATAAGTTCTTTTTTTTTTTTTTTTTATTTTATTTATTTATTTTTTTTAATATTTTTTTATTTTTCGCTTAAAGTATTACGGGATGAAGAGGATTAAGGCACTTACCTTGTGACTCTTCCCAACCAGGCTGAAATGTTGGCAGGTTTATAGAATGAACTCAGGGTAAAGAAACTGCTTCCCTCTGCCTCCCTTCCCCTATCCCAGTGCTACTGGGGAAATATTGGCAAGACTACACTATTTTGCAATGTTTTGAGACTTATTCTATGCTGTAGATGGGTGTTCTGACATTTATTACAACCTCACATTGAAGGAGCGATGTCTAGGTTGTCACTTCATCTACTACTTTGCTCATTTACATGTAATTGCCAAGTGGATTATATTAAGATTCTCATTTAAAAGAACTTGAACCAAAGGTAGCACATTAGTGATGGTAGTCATTTGTATGTGGTCTTGGTTTGGTATATTAATCAATTTATTTGATAAATATTTACTGAGTGCCTACTATGTGCTAAGCACTGTTCTAAGGGTTGGAGATAGTGAACAAAACAGACACATTCCCTGCTTTTGTTAAGCTTATATCCTAACAGGACAATAAATAGAGAACCCCATAAATATATGATGTCAGGTGGTGAAAGGAGAAAACTAAAGCAGGGTAAGAGGGGTGAGGGTGGGGTGGGAATGGGATAGAGAGTTCCAGAAGGCCTCTCTGATAAGGAGTCCTTTGAGTAGAGACTCAAATTGAGGAACTGTGCCAGAAGGGTATTTGAATAAACACATAGTACTTATTGAGTATCTTCTAAGTGTTACACATGGACACACCAATGACCCATCAGGCACATCCAGGGAGTACTTAGGTGCAGGGACCCAGAGCAAGGGCAGTTTTGGAAGACTTAAAAAATGAGGTCTCTAACCAGCTGTCTGTCAAGCATCTCCATGTCTGTTTATTGGTTAATGGCTTGCTGACACTTTGGAGCCTTAATTGAAGTTGGGGGTGTAATTGAACTCTTGATCTTAATGGGGTTCACAGAAGAGAATTATGAACAACTCAAATGAGAAGGGAATTCCTAAGAGACTTTTTTTTTAACCATAGTTTCTTTGAACTATTAATGTATGTGCTGGGGTCTAATTGTTTTTGAGTGAAATTATATAAATTGTCTCCTTTTCCCACCAAATGTATGTTACTCTCCAAGACCTTATTATTGATAAGGAAATTCATCTGACTGAAGGGGAAGGGAAGGTTTTGATAGGGAGAGTAATTAGACGCCCTGCCCCCAACCACCCTACCCCCACCCTAGGCTGGAAGCAGGATTGCCTGGTGTGGGTGCTGTGCTGAGTATGGCCGACACTAACACGTGCATGGCTTTCCCTTTCTGCAGCTGTGGACAATCCTATCACCATGCCGCCCCCATGCAGGTGCATGCACGGAGGAAATTGCTATTTTGATGAGAATGACCTCCCCAAATGCAAGTAAGTCTGAATGTTGAGGGCTGAGCTATAGGATTTGCTTTTGGGGTAATTCTAGACCTTAAAGAAAAACAAGAATAGGAACCTTGCCAGTTTACTAATTATCCCATCTTAACCAGCTTGCCCTCCCTTGGGGAATCCACAGAGAACTAAGGCAGTGCTTCTCGAACTGTACAGCACCTAAGGACCACCTGGGGTCTGGACTGAGTGCCCCATCTATCTTATTCACAGAGATTCCACATTTCTAACAAGCTCCCAGGAGGTGCCACAGCATTGTGGGCCACCCTTGGGGGGAGAAAGGAGTTAGAGAAATGACAACTACCACATTTTCCTACTCATCTGGTCTTGTCAATTACAACTGGATTATGGGAGAGGGGCAGCTCAGCAGAGCTGCTTTAAGACCAGGCATACATGAGCAGCAGAGACTGCGCTCAAGACTCGGGAAGGAGAGAATTGTTGAGAAAGCTCTAACACAGAACAACATAAATGGAGGTCTTTAAAAGTAATGAAATCACATCAAAGGAAAGGACACAATAATGGTTTCCATTTTTACTCCTTAAGGAAAAGGCCGATGGATTAGAGAAGACGCCAATAGGTTTATTTGATGAGATTGACCTTGTAGATGCCACAGCTATTTCATTGAAAGTGAATTTCCAAAGTCAGATTACTGTTCATTCTGCTCTTCCACTCTTGGCAGAATAAATGGAAGTCATGCGGGATATATTGGTCAACATATAATTTACTCAGTCAAACTTCTCTCTACCTCAAGATGTGCTCATAAAATTGCAGTAGACGCCTAAGAAGGCAACATCTTGTGAACAATTCTTCTTTTCCTTTCAGGTGTCCCAGTGGCTACATGGGAAATTACTGTGAAATAGGGCTTTCGAAAGGCATTTCTCCAGGAACAAGTAAGTTTGAAGAATATGAGCTATCTGGAAATACTTCGCAGTGCCTAAATTGAGTGCTATTTATATTCTGTGTGACCCAGTCTTTGAAGAATGGATGGTGCTACTCCCCAGCTTCTACAGCTAAGACTGGCTCTTCTCCTTCCCATGTTAATGTGTTCGCTTCTTCTCCCCTCCTCGATGGCAGCAATGGCCGTGCTGTTGACAGTCATCCTGATCATCATCATTGGAGCTCTGGCAGCGTTAGGATTTTTCCACTACAGGAAGACTGGCTCCCTTCTGCCCTCTCTGCCCAAGTTGCCAAGGTCAGTTCCATTATGTGGAGCATTTATTTTAGAAGCCTGTGTGATGGGACCACGCGAAAACAACGAATTTAGTTGTGTGTTATTTTTTTTAAAGTTAAAAAAAGCACAATGCATAGCTCACCTGTTCTGCAGAAACCAAAAGGAGTCACTTCAAATCACAACTTCTTAATCAAGTGCTTCAAAGAAACCTGAAGGCAAATCACATTTTCTAGTCCACGTGGTTGTGCCTGCTGGTGGGCATTCAGGTTAGGCGGAGAGCAGTCGGCTGTGTGACGGGCGAGGCTGGCCCTCTGTTAGATCTCAGGCTTTGCCACTTCCAGGGGGCCAAGGGGATGCACTAGAGTGGGAACCCTGCACTGTCTTCCTTTTAGTAAGACTTAGCAATATGGAGGAAAGGGTACTCTTGCAAAAGGCTGTTAAAAAAAAACAATAACACTGTTTCGATGGCTTCTTTTCTCAGCTTAAGCAGTCTGGTCAAATCCTCTGAAACTGGGAATGGGGTGACCTTCAGATCAGGGGCCGATGTTAACATGGATATTGGAGTGTCTGGTTTTGGCCCTGAGTCTGCCATTGACAGAGCAATGGTGATGGTGAGTGTGGTTTCAAAATGACTATGTGAAAGTTCTCATTTTTACTGTTTTACAAAAGAAGCACTTTTTTAAAAAAAATAAAGAATAAAATTAAGCTAGAAAAGAAAGCAAAATTGTATGCCTCTCAGAATAAACTCTTCACTATACGTACAAGCTAGGAAACATTAGGTTTGCAGACAGAAATGTGCCGAAAAATGGTAATAAAGTTGAAACTTTTTTTGCTCTGTGCCACTCTGTTGAATTGGAATCCTAAGCAGTCTTAATTAAGTTTAATTAGAATCTTAAACAGATTTTTGGGAGAGGAGGGGAAAGAGAGCATGATATTCTCTTCTTATTTGATGATCTTTGTATTTTTAAAGGAAGGAATAAGGAACTGTATGTTCCCTGGCATTTATTTTCCCACCAATGTATAGTGATGGAATAAACAGTGATTTTAGAGTCAGCGGTTGGTTGCGATAACAACTCTGCTGCCTTCTAAATATGTATTAATAGGCATGGAGCTTGACCTCTCTGTACAATGGGTACAATGATACCTGCCTCCATCTGTAAAATGCCTCCTGTGAGGACCAAAGGGATATTTCATGAGTGGCTAGTACAGGTTGATCAGTATAGGGAAAGCAATTTCAGCATTCTGCCTTTCCTCCAAGCTTTCATTTTTGCCTCTGCCTAAAAGCACAAAATTATCTCTTCTTTCCTCCTCCCTCTTCTCTACTTTGCTCTTTTTCCACCATCTACCCTTTTCTCTGTTGTTCAAACCCAACCCCCAAGTATTAAGGTGCCTAGACATAGGAAGAGTGTTTCCATTTTCTTGAGCTGACTGGTTAGTCTATTATGTTACTTTACATCAGCAATTTTCATCCCGTGTGCCGCAAGAATTTTTGAAACATGCCATGCTTAATAATTTAGTCAGGGGCACTGACCTCTTTTCCCTTAGTTGGTCAAATAAAAAAAAATGACAACAGCAACACAACAATAGCCATTTGATGTGAATGAATCAAAATTATATCTATTTTTTTGGTCAGATCAGCAAAAATATCTCTTTTTCGGTGTGCTGCAGAATTTTAGTAATTCGTTTTTGTGTGCCATGAGATGAAACAGGTTGAAAATCGCTGCTTTACATAGTGGTTTGCTGGGTGCAGGTCTTGTCTGCTGGGGGTTATTTATTTACGTATTTTTGCCATTTTGGGGAAAATTTGACATAGCACCTAGCATGCCTCTAGGCACGAGGAGAACACCTTCCTGTATGTGTGAATCAGGTCAGTATGGCATAACCTTTTTTCCTTTAACAGAGTGACCACTTTACCATGGAGATGGGGAAGCAGCCCATAGTCTTTGAAAACCCAATGTATGCAACCCAGGACAGTGCTGTCAAAGAGGCTCCGCAAGCCCAGGTGAGCCGTCACACGGGCCTTTCTTTCAGGTGCTACGACTGCTGGACCTTGTTCTTTTGAGTAATGAATGCCCCTCAAATGGAAGGAAGCATGTGGTCCAATCCTCAGCTTCACTATCTGCAGTAACAAGACTGACCCAAGGACATGAGACCTGAATACAACCAGAATCCTGTTCTGTCGTACAGTTGTTGATATTTGGCAACCATTCTGGGGGTGCTGACCAAGAACCTTTTCATTTTGAAAAAAAAATGTTTTTATTGATTTTTAGAGAGAGGAAGGGAGAGGGAGAGAGAGATAGAAACATTGATGAGAGAAACATTCATTGGCTGCCTCCTGTACACTGGAGAT
The DNA here is from genome assembly GCF_000147115.1 of Myotis lucifugus. Classification (NCBI taxonomy): domain Eukaryota; kingdom Metazoa; phylum Chordata; class Mammalia; order Chiroptera; family Vespertilionidae; genus Myotis; species Myotis lucifugus. Next base: position 12,171,482 of record NW_005871053.1, read on the forward strand.
TGAGCTCAAAACCCGGGCATGTGCCCTGACCCAGAATCGAACCAGCAATCTCTTGGTGCATGGGACAACGCCCAACCAACTGAGCCACACCGGCCTGGCGAGACCCTTTTTATTCTGAGTGGACAAAGCAAGAGGATTCACTCTGAATCCGTTCAGAGGCTTGGTAAACACAGCGCCTGACTCACGAGGCTCCCTATAAATATTAGAGAAATGAATGAGTGAATGATTGACAGGTCATCATGCAGAGATTTGGGCTGTGCTCTCTGGGTTCTTACTGGTATCACAAATGTGTGATTTGAGGTGATCTCCCTATGCTTGCCTTTCTCATACTTTTCTGAAAAGTAAAAACATCTCCAAAGAGGCAGATACTGACATTTCTTCGATGAAGCCCCACTGCTCACTTATCTTGCAGAGGAGCAGGGAGTGAGACAGTGTACGCATGAAGGGAAAAACTTTTCATTAGGTCAGTAGCCCCAACACCACTTCCAGTGCCTGTCCGAGGTTAGCCTGCGCTTCCTTTGTCAAAACCACGGTGGCCTCAGTGAAATACAGTTTTAGTGTTAACACCTAACCTTCTTTTGTAATCACAAGATAATGGTACATTTTAACACAAGATAGGAATGTTAATTTTATGAATAGCTTTCTTAAGATCAGAAATGTTTGAATCTTGAAAGCATTTCACCTAATCCTCTGGTAGCCAGGTAGCAAAACTTTGGTTGCATGGTAAGATCAATATGATATTTAATTTGGCATTTTCACTTGAAATAAAATGAGGCTATGTTTACAAACACATACCCAAGTTCAAGAAGAAATGAAGGGGGTGAATGCAAAAATATATGAAAAGGAGGGAATTTCTATCCTGTAATTTATTGATTATATATATCCATGGTAGTTTGGGCTTAAGAGGGAATGTCTGGAGGAATATTACTAGTAATTCCATTATACCTCATTTAAAAAATGCAACCCCTGGTAGTTACAGAATAGTCACAGAGATGTAAATTACAGCATAGGGAATATCGTCAATAGTACCATAATAACTATGTGTGGGGCCAGGTGGGTACTTGAAACATTGGGAGGACCACTCTATAAAGTACATGATTTTTTAAACCACTATGCCACACATCTGAAACTAATACAGAATAATATTGAATGTAAACTGTAATAAAAAATATAAAAATTGAAGCTCTGTTAAACAGTCTGCTGAAATTGTTAATTTTATTCTAAATATCCAAAGATAAGATTCTTAGTTTACCAATGAGTTTGGTAATAATTCATGCTGTTCTCCCAGAATTTTGGCTGCCAATGTACAACCAGAGTATCTTTTACCCAAAACTATGGTCCACAGCGGGAAGAAGGGGGCATGGAGAAAATAATAGAAATTGTTGTTACTATGCGAGAGTGTGACCAGTGGTGGATGTATTTGCCTCCCAGGATTAAGGCATGAGATAGATGGCTTAGTGGCTGGTGCTCCTGACTTTGGGGAGATGGGAGGGGTATTTATTCCTGGGCTCCAAGGTCAGCCTCCTGTAATAAAATTGGTGCCTGACCATGTCTGTGGGCAAAACAGAACCAAGGACTTGATAAGAAACTTTACAGCAAAGATTCTTTCAAAACTGGATAATGGCCTCTAATGTTTACACAGGTGACTGCATCGGAAAATGTGGAGAACAAGAACTATGAATGTCCCATAAATCTTTCTGAGATAGCTCCAGACACAAAGCCAACTTCTCCAAGTGCTGAAGGAACTCAGGTAATGGGCTAACCTCTGAAATGACATGGGATTTGGAGAGGACTTTGGAATTGCTGGATTTTTTTATCCTAGGCAAACTAGGGAGACCCCAATAGGCTCATAGAGCCCAAGATGTGTAGGCAGTTAATAAAGATAATTTTTGAGAAATTATAAGTTAACATTTTTCCACCAAATAAATCTACATTCTAACACTGAGATGGGAATGATGTTCTTTGTGACATGGGAGATCACACAGAAGAGAAGGGCAACTGGGTCCAGCATCTTCAGACCAGAGGCATTTAATTTGAGAGAATGACTGAATATTAATAAAGAGCTCCCTGGGTCAAGGATACATACAGAGAGAAGACCCTTTCCTTTCCTGAGTAATGCAGTTTTTCTAAGTGTACATATTCCCTTAATACTGTATGTTGTTCTTAGTTCTACTATTGTCACCTATGTTCACCACTAGATGGCACTAATTTATACCCTCTTCATCTATCCGTCCACTGTCCAACCATTATTGCCCTCATTGTGCCAGACACAGTGTTTAATACTGGAGATTAAAAGAAAAAACTAACCACTATATAGAGCTTCCCTACCATTCCTATAGTCCCTTGAAATTTTTAGATTATTTGGTCTACAGAAAGAAATTCAATAAATAAATTTATGTAAAACTTGAAAAAATGTTTTTATTGATTTCAGAGAGGAAGGGAGAGGGATAAAGAGATAGAAACATCAATGATGAGAGAGAATCATTGATTGACTGCCTCCTGCACACCCCCTACTGGGGATAGAGCCCATTCCCTGGCATGTGTCCTTGACTGGATTCGAACCTGGGACCCTTCTGTCCACAGGCTGATGCTGTATTCACTGAGTCAAACTAGCCAGGGCTTTATGTAAAACTTTGTATCACTAGTTTTCGTGGACACATAAGAAGGTATCTGAGATCTAGCTGTTTGATTCTGGGCAAACTTTTTTACCTCTGAGCACTAGAGTCCTTAATGTTTCCCCTTGAGGGCACTATTGACAAATTGGTTGGGATGATTCTTTGTGGTATGAAACTATTCTATGCATTTCGGGGCATTTTAGAATTCCTGGCCCCTGTCCACTAAGTATCAACAAGTGTCCCACAATGCACTGTGATGCCAGGCTAAAAACAATAGGATTTGAATGTCTCAGTTCTAAGGTTCTAAGCTGAAAACAATAGGATCTGGGATGTCTCAGTTCTAAGGTTCTATGTCCTCTTCTGTGAAGTAATACAAAGAATCACAAGTCTAAGGGTAGTTAGAAATTTTATCACTTTATATAATACTTATTTCTCAGTACCTCAAACTTTTGTTCTGCTTGTTCAGGTCAAAATAAAAGTAGAAAAGGCACTTGGTTAGGATCACCCTAGGTTGACATTAATGTACCAAAGAGGCCACAAATTTATCTTTCATCAGTAAATCTGCTCAAGTGACTCAAAGAACATGAACTATAACTAAGCTCTGTCATTTTCTAAAAGTCGTGTTGACCTGCATTGGATTTCCAAAGGAGATAAAAATTAAAATCATGCCCTAACTGGTTTTGCTCAGTGGATAGAGCATCGGCCTGTGGACTGAAAGTTCCCAGGTTCGATTCTGGTCAAGGGCATGTACCTTGGTTGTGGGCACATCCCCAGTGCAGGGGGTGGAGGGTGCATATCCCCAGTGGGTGGGGGGGATGTTTCTCTCTCATTGATGTTTCTATCTCTCTCCTTCCTCTCTGTAAAAAAATCGTAATAAAATATATATTTTAAAAAATGAAAATCACCACCATTTCTTTGGTTAGTAATTGCTTAATTCTAGGCAGCCATTCCATACTAAAGCAATAACTTTTAAGAGTTTGGGCCTTGCCCATTTAAGTGTAAGTTTCCAGAGGGTGGGCTCTGACACGAATGCCTTCATCCTCCCCTTGGTGGTGGCCATGTGTAACATAGGTCCACACTTAAATGTGGGTTGAAGGGAATGGTCTCTTCTACTTCTCCTATAGTCAGGCGCTCCCCCCTCTGCATATTGGTCCCCTGTTTTCACAGAGCAAGAGGCACCCCATAAAACATGAGATACCTTAGCTACCTGAGAGACTGTTCCCTGTCTACCCTTCCCTGTCCACTTTCATCAGGCAGCCAGACCTGTGCCAGCATTGCCACCACCAGCAACTTTTCAGCAAGACAGGGACCGCTCATCATACCCTAGGATGATTTCTCTTGGGATTCTTTTGTTTATGGGCTCTGAGTCCTATAGTCTTTGCCTACTCTTCTACCTACAATTCAGTTACATAATCTTGCTGTGACTCCATGTTGTCATCTGTAAAATAAAGATAATAAAGAGCACCTGGCTCACAGAATTATTGGGAAGATTCAACAGAAAGTCCCTGACACGTAGCAAGCTCTCAGTAAATGTTAGTTGTGTGTTGTTATCCCTGTTATTACTATAACTAGAGGCGCGGTGCATGACATTCGTGCACTGGGGGTAGGGGGGTGCCCAGCCTGCGGCCTTTCACAGTTCAGGAGCCCTCAGGGGATGTCGCTGCCACAGAGGCGGGAGAGGCTCCCACCATCGCCGCTGCACTAGCCAGCTGCGAGCTGTCAGCCTGGCTTCTGGCTGAGCGGCGCTCCCCCCTGTGGGAGTGCACTGACACCAGGGGGCAGCTCCTGAATTGAGCGTCTGCCCCCTGGTGGTCAGTGCACACTACAGCGACCAGTCATTCCACCATTCAGTCTATTTGCATATTACCCTTTTATTATATAGGATTACAGAAGGAAATGATGAGGGAAGAAGGGATATGTTTGAGTTGACCAGGGATCAAGATATTTTATGAAATGAGTTACAATATGACCTTTCCTTTAAAATTTCAGCAGCCCCAGAAGAAACCTCTTCCCTATCTCTATCAAAGCTTCTAAATATTATAGACACACATTCTATGAACTATAAAGTTCAAACCAAGGAAGTGTTTTAAAATTATTCAATGAAAAGAGCCCAAAGAGTTTCAGTTACTGTTCAGGGACCACTGGAAGAGGAATTGAACAGTTCACCACATGGGCCAGGTCACATGGTCCTAGCTCCCAAATTGCCTTTTGCTTCAGTAAGAAGAAATGTTAAAACCCAGATGGGGGTGGAGGTGGGGAGGGTGGAGGAAACCCATAAAAAAATTACTGAAGGTTTTCTGATTCCTCTTTTTCATTTAGGCAACAAAGTGGAATATCTTCAAACGAAAACTGAAACTAACTACCAACTTTGAAAATCCAATCTATGCAGAGGTAATTTTTTTAAGAATTTTTCTTAGCACAGGTGTTCCTTCTTAGCAATAATCACTTGCTTGGCTGAATTGGACATACAATCAGAATATTCTGAGCAAACTGGCAAAGATCCATCTTCTTTACACAAAACTGTTTCCGGTCAGGTTGGGGGAGTAAGTGGCTAATTCGTGTTTCCTTGTGGTCTCAGATGGAGAACGAGAAAAAGGAAAGTGCTGCTGGGACTCCACCTCCGTCCCCTTCGCCCCCTGCGAAAGTGCCTGCAAAACGAGCCCCAGCTCCTGCCTATACCGCCACAGAAGACACTTTTAAAGACACAGCAACCCTTGTTAAAGAAGACTCCGAGATGTAGCTGTGCTACAGTTATTTAGGGAATAATTAGAAACACACTTTTGCACATATATTTTTTACAAACAGATAAAAAATGTTAACATTCAGTACTTTATTAAAAAATATATTTTTTCCCTGTTCACCTGTAGTTGGAAATGTCTGTGGAAACTATGCCTTGTGTGTCTTTTTTTTTTTTTTTTTACTTAATGCCATCTCATATTTTTACAAATAATTATCACCATGTACTATATGTATATCTTTGCACTGAAGCTCTATCTAAAGGTAATGCTATAAATATATTGTACATTTGTAAATTTGGGAAAGGTGATCACAACAGTAAATTTGCTAAGGAAACTACCTGCTGAATTGGTCGGCGGTCATCCCAGAAAATGACCCAATGAGGAGAGGGATGGACTTGAGGGCCTTAGCCATGTCTGAGAAGAGGCTCCGCTCGGACTCCCTGTAGAATTGCCCAGGAAGGGAATCCAGGCCCCACCACTAGGTCCATTTTTACACATCAGCACCTAATGTTCAATATCACCGGTAACCTGATTAATAAGTACATTGGCAGAGGGCACTGTGTGTTGCACCGACCTCTGGATTTGACTGTAGACACCTCAGCTAATGCAAGAAGGTGGAAAAAACGATTTCACTTCACCCTCCCGTGTATTTGCATTGTCTAACCAGAACACTCTGTTTCACGTTATCTCACTAGTCACCGAGGCGACATTTTTATTTGCCATGTCTATGAAAAAATCCCATGTCGTTAAGCACAAGTTACTTTGCAGAGAGTCTGTGTCTAATCGAATGACTTGTTTCACTTGATGGACCACAGGGTGACTCATGTCCTGGCCTGGCTTCTCAGGTGGTCACCTGCCCTAGACACGAGCTCAGTAGTTGAATTATTAAAACCAAATCTGTGACTTCATAAAGTAAGGTGCGAAGCAGCTACCAGCTAAGCAAAGCCTCAACTGGGTTTTTGTTTCTGTGTGTGAAAATATCATTATAATGAGTTGAACATGAATAGAAAGGGAAACTGTTCTTATTGAGCCTTTTTGTAAGGTTCTTTGGCTAAATCATACATTTCTATTAGAATGCACTGTAGAATCCAGCTCTGCCCTTGAGTAATGGGTCTAGTCTCTACAACCAGAACAATGGCAGGAATATTCCATTGTCATAAGTAGCATTCCTGGTTCTCTGTGCTAATATTGCACATTTTAAAAACAATGAATGAATGAATGGACGGATGGACGAATGAATGAAACATGTACTACTGATTATTTTATTCCTGAGCTCTCAAAATATTTGTTGCTCAAATTTTGAGGGCTCATTGTAATTACTTTGAAATGTATTTTGATTAGAAAAGCAAATGGAAATGATGCTGCTGAAAATTTTCTAATAAATGTGTATTTTATCAGACTTCTTTTGTGTAATTCTCAAGCCTGGGCCATGAATCTTGTGTTTTGCTGTGCAGAGAGCTTGGGGCTTTGAGTGCTAGGGAACCTGAGAAAGGGTCCAGGCAGAAGCAGAGGGACTGTGAGCATTCAGCCACAATGGGCCTGGTGGGGAGCTCTCAGAAAGAAGAGTAAGCTAACCTGCCTCCCCCCATCCCGCCCCCCCCCGCCCCCCCCAGCAAGCCCATGCCCTTCCCGTCCTTCCCTCTTGTCCTCTCCCTCCTGGCCCCAGTCATGTTACCATTAGCTTCCTCACTCCCAAGCTCAAAGTGCCCTTCCTTTACCTCTAGAACTTGTTTCCTAAGCCTGTTTCTTCTAGGAATTACTTTTTCTACCTCTGTAATTTACCTAATAGGAGTTCTCTTACAAAAAAAAATAAGCCAGCCTAAAGACTTCCTCTAGGTTCCCACCTGGACTCTCTGAGTGGGCAGCCCCTTTAATTGCCTTTCAAAGCCAAGTCCCACCTCGCCTTTTCCTTCCTTATACCCTAGGCCGGGAACCAGGTTCCCCATTTTGTCTCTAACTGTGTCCCAGAGCTTAGCATTAAGTACCCACTGCTGAGGGTCGTGGAGATGGTCCCAGCTGGAGAGGGTTTGGTTCAAACTGGGATTTCACTTCAGTGGGTGCATTTTGATGTCTTAACTCTGGGGGGTGAGGGCTATATCAGGAACTGAATAACAGGAGTGAAAAGGAGCCAAGAGAACCTGTTCTTGAAAATGCTGGCAATCCCCAGCTTTCATATTTGTCTGGGGCTTTAAGCTCAATAAGAAATTATTCTGGAGAATCTATTTTCTAAGAGTTTCCTGCTTAAGTTCATTTCCGGGTTACTGCCCAGCAGCTTCCTAGTCCTAAAACCTTTCTTAACTCTTATCAAAACTTCCTGTCCAAAGGAAGCCTGCAGTGACTTGGAGGCTATTGAAGGCAGAGAAATCGATGCTGGCCCATGTCCACCACTATCTTGCCTTCAGTTAACATGAATGCAAATTGATAAAAGCTCTTGGAGGAGAGGGCTTTGCTCACATGAGGGACCTCCTTGTGCTGGACTGGCTTTGGGGTGCTCCTTCCCAGTGGGTGCTGGCTTCTCCGGCTATGAAGGGCCAAGCCAGCCCTGACTAGCTGCCCCAGCATTAACTTTTTTTTTGCACGAGTCGTTAGCATTTACATACATAACAAACCAATGCCTTGGCTTATTCTGTAGAGAAATAAATCTGCCTGGACAGGCTGACTATTAGTGGTCTGCCTCCTGCTGTGTCTGATTATGCAAGATGCTGGTTCCTGGGAAACAAAAGAGGCAGGCAAATGTGAGTTTTTCTGAACTCTGCTTCAAAACGGAGGGTGGAGTCACACAGCTCAGTTAGCTAACCTATCCTAATTTTTATTTGTGATTTCCTGGGCAGTCTCTCCTTAATCAAGTGGATGCATGTCCTTTCTGCACTCTAACAGACCTTCCAAGTTCACCTCCATTCTAGTCTTGTCACACATTATAGTCGTCCTTCCAGAATCTCTCTCCTACCCTGTGTAAGTACTAGTATATCGGGGACGATGGCTAGCTTCCACTCCTGTATCCATAGCCCCTACTATTGCACCTGCCACTTGATCGATGCTGAATAAACATTAGCTCAGCAAATAAATACAGTCATGCACTGATTAACAATGGGGACATGTTCTGAGAAATTGATTGTCAGGTGATTTCCTCATTATATGAACATCATATAATGCCCTTACACAAACCTCGATGGTATAGCCCAGGGGTGGGCAAACTTTTTGACTCGAGGGCCACAATGGGTTCTTAAACTGGACCAGAGGGCCGGAACAAAAGCATGGATGGAGTGTTTGTGTGAACTAATATAAATTCAAAGTAAACATCATTACATAAAAGGGTACGGTCTTTTTTTTTTTTTTAGTTTTATTCATTTCAAACGGGCCGGATCCGGCCCTCGGGCCGTAGTTTGCCCACGGCTGGTATAGCCTGTTGCTCCTATTCTATAAGCCTGTTACTATACAAACATGAAGTTAAATCAAACACAAGAGAAAATGATGCAATAAGGAGGCACAGTGAAGATGTATGAGGTAGCTACTGTTTTATGGCAAACTTTTTTTTTAATAAGTAGAAAGAGTATATTTAAAATGAGAAAAGGTGTAGTATAATAAATACATAAATCAGTAACACAGTCATTTATTATTATTACCAACTATTAGGTACTCTCCATAATTGCATTGCTGTACTTTTATATGACTGGCAGCACAGATTTGTTTACACCAGCATCACCAGCATTGTGCTGTGATGGCTACGATGCCACCAGGCCATCGGAATTTTTCAGCTTTATTATAATCTTGTGGGACCACGTCATTATGTGGCTCATGACTGTAAAAGAAGTCCTTTAAGGCTAAGGCAAGAAAGAAATCCTCTCAATGAATCTGGAGCTTGCAGAGAAAGAGGAATGATGTCATGGGCACACATTTGTCCTGCCTACCTCACAGGGTGGCTCAGAGGAGTTAATGCATATGATGCTGTGCTGGTCACCATAGGTACCATTGACACTTATAGCTGGACTTTTTTCTTCTTCTAAGCTCCTGGGACTTATAAAGGCTTTTGATTGACTAAGATGGTAAAATGTTGTTTAAAAGACATCTGAAGAGTTAACATCAGACCATTCCAGAAAGATTCCTGAGAAGAAAGGAGACATTACTAAAAGTCCACCTGGATGTAGGTAGGAAGCTCCATCTTCCGTGTCACTTAATTCCTAAAACTTACCAGTGATCCTGTCCAGAACAGGGCTGCTGAGAGCCACTCACGAAACCACTCTGGGTTCCGGCCTTTTGAGCCCAGGCTCTGGTAGCTGGTGTCCAGCCAACAGTCAGCACCTGCTGTTCTGTACACAGTACAGGGGGGGCCCCCACTAACATCGTGTGAAAATTCCTGGAAACTGTGACTCTAAGCAAAACGACTTATAACGAAACCACTTTTACCATAGGCTCATTGATAGACACAAGAGTTAAATTCCTGTGGTATATTTCTGGTCACAAAAAACATCGCCAAGCACTAAATAAAGACCCCAAACACTTCTAATATTAGACATTAAAATGTGTGCTATATATACACTTAAGAAAGATTCATAAAAACAAGGAAGGTAATGATTTTCCAACCTGCTTATTCCAGTTCAGGGTCACAGGACTTGGCAGTAGCAAGCATCTAGGTCAGTGGTCGGCAAACTGCGGCCCCTTGAGTGTGGCTCTTCCACAAAATACCACGTGTGGGTGCGCACGTACAGTGCGATGGAAACTTTGTGGCCACATTCAAGGGGCCAAAGAGCCGCATGTGGCTCGCGAGCCGCAGTTTGCCGACCACGGGTCTAGGTAACTGTGAAACCGAATGAGGTAATGCACAAGAATGTAAGCTCCATGAGGACAGTGACCTTCTTCATGTGTGCGATAGTCCTAGTGCTCATTGTTCTGAGTTCCCAGATCCTGCCGCATAAATTACGTAGTACGTACCACTCAGCCCAGGGCCTGGAGCTCCGCCATCATTGCTTCCCCACGTGGGAGGGCCAAAGCACAGTCAGCCTCATACTCGATCGAGAGTCGATTTTGCTGCCTTCCTTCTACAATTCAGAGAGAGGGCTCAGACTTATCTTGCGGGTGGGTGGGGTCCTCTCCGTAGAGGTCCGTGGGGTGGAGCGGCAGGTCTAATGTTGGTGCCTGCAGATTGCTCTGGCGTAGGCCAGCCTGGGTGGGGTGACTAGCTGAGGGATTTCAAACAGCAGGAGTCCCAGAGTGCTTGAGGGGGGCCATTAGGTCCCGGGGGAGGGGTGCATAGAGAGACGGCAGGAAGCCAAAGATACTACGTGCTTGGTTTGTTTTAGGAACTTTCCCAGGACCAGCCCTGTATGCAAGAAAGGAGAAAGATGTTTTCCTATTTTTTTTTCTTCTATATTCCCCTCTCTCTTGATTGTGTGACTTCTGTAGCCAAATCACAGAACGGAGCTGATTACATTAGTTGTACAGCTGAGCCACACTTGGTTCAATGGGCTCTCGCTAGCTGGACAGGGACCCAAACCTCCAGATGACACATTGTTTCCATGAGAAATTTACTTTCAGTTCCAAACATATGATTAATGGGATAGGTCTCGGAATGAAGCCCTTTCTGTACCCTGTCCTGGATTAGTCCAGACAAATCAGGACTTGTTTTGGGTGGTGGGCATTGGGAGTTCTGTTTGCATAGTAAAGACTTGGCAGGCCCCCAGGGAGAGTGGAGGCAGAGCTGACAGTCAGCCCCCTGGCAGGAAATTTGATAAATTGGAGGGTGCAAACATTCTAGAAAGTGTTCTAGTTGAGTTTCAGCAGCAAGGAACATCTTGAGAGTGGCCATCTAAGTGTTCATATTCTCTCCCAGCCAGGCTCCTAAGGGGCCCAGGGCACATGCCTGGGGAAAGACATTAAAGGGCAGGGAAGGCCAAGGAAAGCTGTACAACATGATGGGTGATCAAGAAAGCCAGAGAAGGAAGCCCTTTTTTAGGGATCCCATCAAAGATTGATCATGCTAGTGGGCGGGGTCCTCTCATTTGGGAGAGCAGATACTGGGGCCACATCAGGGTTGGGGAGGGTGCGGGGGATGATGGACCATGACCAGATCGCTCTTCAGCAGTGGAGGACTAACCTGGTCAGCACAGGGATGAGGGCTGCTGAGAGAGGAGACATAGGTCCCTACAGTCTCCGGGTTGCCTGAAGGACCTAGAGCCTCACCCACTCGCTTGAGTGTAACCTTTGTGGCTCCTTTCAGAACTGGAGCTATTCTTACAAAGAGATTTCTGGAACACACAACTTTTAAAATGTGGGGATTTACCTGTGGATTTCAGTGTCGGGTCTCCTCCCACTTTCCCTCTAATGAGGAGCAGGTCAGATGGGCAAAATGTTAATGGACCAAACAGGTTGCATAAAGCAGGACTGTGTCCTGTTGGTACCCTGCCTCCCCTCGTGAGCTGCAGCAAACTGCTTTGATGGAGTTTCACCCGAAGGGCAGCCAGCTTGCTTCCCACCGCCTCCTTCTCCCTTCCTGCCCTCAGTCAGAAGGCTAGGAATTGTTGCCAAAGGAAAAAAGACACGGGGCACTGGGGGCTGACCAGGGAGCAGAGCTCCCAACGTGCTGTGTGGACCTTGTGTGTCTCTAGAGCAGGGGTCCTCAAACTTTTTAAACAGGGGGCCAGTTCACTGGAGGGCCGGACTATAGTTTAAAAAAAAAAAACTATGAACAAATTCCTATACACACTGCACATATCTTATTTTGAAGTAAAAAAACAAAATGGGAACAAATACAATATTTGTATTTGCATGTGGCCCGCGGCCGTAGTTTGAGGACCCCTGCTCTAGAGCATCGCAGTTCCTTTGACAGATTATAAAACATTAAATTATCTTTCAAAAGCATGCCAGCGCGTTCCAGTTAATCCCGATGACGAAGGCGGAGGGGGGAAATTGCATGAGAGAAGTTAAAAGGTAAGTCCTAAGCCTAAAACTAACAAGTGGTTTCGACCCCACCCACACCCTTGCATCTACCCCATCAAGGAGACTTGCCAGAAAAAAAGCCACTTGTGTCCACAGCCCAGTGGAAGCTCTAAGGCCCTGAGGTGACTCAATTGACCTTCAGGGAGAGACAAAAGGACACGGGCCAAGGGCACGTCCCCTCAATCGGGAGTTAACTGTGGCCTGGAGATCCTCTGGCACCAGTGCTGCCCTCCGCGCTGATCCTCTGTGCCCTGAGAAGGTCATGCGTGGTCCCTGGGTTCACTTTTCCCGTCGAAAACATGTGACTCCTAATACCTGTGCCGATCTCAATAAGGAGATAAAGTCCAAGAAACATTAGGAGGCCAATGCCTTATCCATTAGGCCACTGGGGCTTCTTGTAGAAGAAACATTAAAAGGTGTTGAAGGCTCAGGGAAGGTTTCTGGGAAGGGTGGTGCCTAAGAAGCAGCAGGTGCATATTGTTTGTGCTTCATACCCAAGTCAAGGTCAGATATCAAAACCAGGAGGAGAATCTGGGGCTGGGAGCTGGAGAATGTTGTTGGAAGGGTGTGTGTGGGTTGGGGACATGCCAACCAGCCTGGGGCCTGGGAGGGTTTCTATTTCATTCCTGTTGGTACAATGATCACGTTCCATCTGACAGCAAGGCCACCTCTTCCCGGTTCTGCTCCAGCAGATAAAGTACAGTCTTGGCCCCATCTCCCGCCCAACCTCTCATGACTCTCTCCTTACGGCAAAAGGTTGAAATCCCCCACTTACCAATATCAAGGCTGAGAAATGTCCCAAATGCTAATTCCTCTCAAAGGGTGCCAGGAATTTTGAATACGGGTGTAATTCATCTTCTAAACAAGCTTTTTGTTTCTTCAGCATTCAGCTGTTTGTATTGGGCTTGGTTTGACAGTTGATTCAGGCCTTATTTAAACATGTCCCTTTCCCCACAGGCAGGGTGGGTCAGTGCGTCAGTACCTGCTGTGTGCCGGCCCCTGTCCTCAGTGTGGTAGGGACAGGGGAGCCTCACCACTCGTCCTTGCCTTGGGAAAGCGGTGGGTAATGATGCAAACTTCTCTTTCATAGTTCCGGTTAGCCGGCACATTCCCCAAACTCACTGTCGCATCTTGTTATAGAGACGCGCCTGCCCCTGAGGTGCCTCCCTCCAAGCCCGTCTCAGGGGAGGGGACACACAAAGAAGGAGTATGGAAGCCAAAGTGATTATTGGGACCAGAGTGACAGGATGGAGAGGCTGTAAGGAAACGATACGCACAATTAGCGGCCTGGCAAGTTTACAGACAGTACTCATTAAGCCTCGCCATGATTCCCCTGGATACGTTGATGGGGGCTTTGTCGCCAACTTTAGCTTTTATACATCTTAGTGGCAGTGAAAATGGAGCAACGACGGCTGATTGACGGAGCTGAGTGGTGCCCATTTATCCACCCCGCAGCTTTTGTTAGAGGGGAGGTGGAAATGTCTGTAGCTCTTAGTGGCCCCATCTCCTCATTGAGACCCCAGCCGTCTTTCTCTCTCTTCTGAAAAGTGCTTTGGCTCCAGCACAAGAAGGTCAGTGGGAGAAACGAAGGGAAGGTCAGACCACTTTTTCTTTCTCCTCTATTTTTTGTTAGTCATGGTTAGTGGCTGAATTTTTAAAAAGATCCAAAGGCATGAAGTGGGAGACTTGAGTGTTCTTATTTGCATATTCATGTCAAACCTGTGTTGCCAGCACAGGATTTCAAAGGGTGTTGCCAAGAGCCCAGCTTGGAAAGGCCTCAGCATGTGGGGGGCACCTGGGGCCTCTGCAGGGGGCTTTGCAGGACGAGGACACCCTGCCACTCCCCTTCTCTCTGCGGCTCTCTGGGCTCCTCTGGGTAGAATGCACAACAGCTTCCCCAAGTGACTGGCTTCACCCATCCTCGCTCCTTTCTCAGACATGTAAGCACAGCGAGCGATGGGCACAGGAGATGGGCAAGACCTTGGAGATGGGGGTAATTTTCCTTTTGTGCCTTGGAGTATATTTTATCTCCTTTTTAAAAAGTTACATTCATCATTGATTGCTTGTGATCTGTATTATACTGGCTTATCCTTTTTAAATATATATATATTTGATTTCAGAGAGAAAGGGAGAGGGAGAGATAGAAACATCAATGATGAGAGAGAATCATTGATTGGCTGCCTCCTGCATGCCCCCTACTGGGGATTGAGCCTGAAATCTGGGCATGTGCCCTTGGCCAGAATCAAACCTGGGATCCTTCAGTCCGCAGGCCCACGCTCTATCCCCTGAGGCAAACCGGCTAGAGCGTACTGGCTCATCCTTTAGACTAGCAGTAGCGGGGCTGGGAGGAGGATGGTTTTCTATGAGGCAGAGGGATCTGTTCTTACATGGTGTTCGCATAGCACTGAGCTAGGGGCATATTGGATTCAGGTGGTCTAATAGGAAGAATTCTCCATTAGGAAAAGCTATTGAACAAAGACATGAGTGTGTTGCAAAACATGGTAGATTTTGACCCATTAGAAGTGATACTTCCTAGAGGTAGAGGGATAGATTATGTTCCGTTCCCATAAGATAAAGAGGAACTGCAGGACCCTTCTTGGAAATCCCAGGGATTTTGTGAGCACCAGGCGCCCCCTGGTGTCCATGTGGCAGAGTGGGTTTCCTTGTTTTTAATTCTGACCAAAACAGCGCAGGGGAAGGAGGGCTAATCTCAATCTCATTTGTGCCTGGGGCCAGGGAGGTTGTGGGGAGTAACAGAGGACAGAGGGAGCCGGCTTCAGAATGTGGCTTATCCAGTCCCCTGGATGCTGTCCTGCACCCAGACCCCTAGGAGTAAAAGCCAAGAATGCCCATGGTTCCTCATTCACTATCACCGCACGGAGCCCAGGCCCATACTGTGGAGAGAGGCTGGATTTGGGAATTGAAGATACTAGCGCTCAACCTCTAGTTTAGCCACTAACAGACGGTGTGACTTTGCACCAAGCACTTATGCTTTAGGAGCTTTAGGAGAGCGGCCCTTCACCATGGGCGGGAATAAGGTGGCTCCCGGTTACTGTGAGGATGAGACAAGGTGGGAAATGCCTCTCAGTAAATCCTAGTCCCCTTAGCCTCTTCCCTGCCCCTCACCCCACATTTGAAACAGCTTCCTAGATCCAATTTCCTCGACACACAGACATGGGCTGGCTTCGTGAATGTGCTATTTCTATCTATAAAGATATTATAAAGATTTGTGAGGTTTTGTGGATTTTTTTTTTTTTTTTGCTGCTTTCATTGATTTTAAACACTAAATCTCCCTCAAACCTGACCCTGAAATAGCTCGCGCAACCATTTCCAGCTGAGATGTGGCCATTTGCTCTTTGACAATTATGAGGAACTGCTGAGCTTTCAAGCCTGCGCTGTCCGCGGTCAAATGAGGTGATGCACTTGCTTAATGGGCTGCCCTGGAGTTGCCAGCAGACTCTCTGACAGCAACAGCGACAGCTCTCCCCTGGCTGCTATAGTGCCTGTGGCTTCACTAAAAGTCAGGAATAGATTTTCCTAGTAAGTCACTCTGATGTAACATCAAAATATTTTCCTAACAGGTTTCAAATCTGGTTAGTTTTTACTTTTATTTTTATTTGGGGCAGCTTGCTATCACAGAAGAGTTCAGATGGATTAGAAGACTTTTCTACACTGGGTGGTGTTTCTCAGTGGTTAGAGCACCAGGCACCAAAGGGTCGTGGGTTCAATTTCTGGCCAAGGGCACATACCTGGGTTGCAGGTTTGATCCCGGCCCCAACCATGGTGTGTGCCGGAGGCAACCAATCGATTGTGTCTCTCTCAAGTGGATAGTTCTCTCTCTTTCTTTTCCTCCCTTCCATTCTCTCTAAAAATCAATGGGGAAAAAAATATCCTTGGGTGAGAATTAACCAAAAAAAAAAAAAAAAAGGAAAAGAAAAAAGAAAGAAAGAAAGAGAAAGGACTCTTTTGCCCTCCAGTTTTAATAAGGAGGGAGGAAAGAGGAATCAGTGGTAAGCCTAGATGGTAGAGTTCAATGCAGAAATATTTTACTGATTTACTTCCTTTACTGTAGCCTTAAAAGAAAGGGGAGTGAATTAGAACACATGAATAGGTCACTTTGAACACTTGCCTGGTGTGTAGGGGAAGGGGCAGCAGGGCACCCACTAGTGTCTGATGCACCAGCACTGAGTTCCAGGTCAGTCAGGTGTGCGTGTGTGTGTGTGTGTGTGTGTCTGTCTTTGGGCATGACACTCAACCTCTCCCAAGTCCCTAGTTTTCGTAAAATGAGGCATCATAACAGTGCCTACCTGAAGGTTGCTGAGGAAATGATATCTGATAATGCATTATGGCGCACATTCACATAAAAACTGTTCAATAAATGTATGTCTACTATTACTCATTCACATTTTCTTCATTAACTTATCTTGGGTTCATAATGTACCTTTCACAAGTTTCCGTGGCAATTTACAGAAGTAAAGGTGGCCTTACTTCACTTCCTGCTGCAACTGAAGAGCAGCTGCTACTTTAGCCACCTAGGGATGAGATGCAGAGGGAGGTCTTAAGCAATCTTGTCACAATTCTGCCAGCCCTCCACTTGGCTCTGAAAACAGAAGGTGCTGAGGAAATGCTTGTCTCCTAATTTAGAGCCAAATGCATGTAACTGTTAGGAAACATGCCAGTACTTACACATGCAGTCATCTTCCCATGTTCTCTTCTGCCAGCACACTGCTTCTGGGAGCTGAGGGTTGTCCCAAATGGGGTGCCCCTGGTTTGCTCTTAGTTTGGGTTCAAATGGAGACATTTGTCATTAAATGCCATAAGTCAGGTTCTCCAAGCAATGTTTCATTTGTCGTCCCCAGGCACTGCTTTATCCCCTAAAGAAGGACCAGAACCTTTCATTATGTTACCCCTTTTATTTATTCCGCAGTGTTTAAGCCCAAGTTCAACACCCAACCACAGTATTTCCTGCCACTGCATTTCATTGCATCTTACTAGAAAAGTACAAGAGGAAATACTGCTATGTCATTATCTTGATGAAAAGTGAGGATTTCAGCAAGTTTACGGTAGCACAAAAGCAAGCAATACCAGAACCAATGTCACCAAAGATTTTGTATGAGAACCAAGATGGTTGTGGTGGTTACCTTTGATAATGATAGTCTTCACAAACTCTATATGGAAGACCACATGAATATACTTCACTGATAAAAAATATACAACTTCTTATTGCTGAGAGTTGGATGTTCTAAAAATATATACTCACAGAGCAAGCTTCTGTTGCTGGTGGCTGCCTCTAAGAGGCTGTCCAAAGTAGGCGCTATGGTCCTCACTGCTATTCCCCAGCTCTAGGCACTGGGTAAGTTGAGTACCCTATTGAGCTCTGATTTTCTTTGCAACCACTTTGTAATATTGTTGTATGAGAATTAAGATGAGGTAATCATATATACATAGCAATTAACACAGTACCATACATGTGGTAGTTGCTCAGTGTTAGGTATATTTGGTGATATTATCATCATTATCATTTCTGCAGCCCTTGAGGGACAATGATGTTGGGCTCTTAGATTTTTATTTAGTCATTCTCTGGGGTCAGTCTTCCTTCTATATAATAGAACTCTCTTATCTTTCTCACCACAGGGGAAGCCTATTTCCTTGCTCTTTTGTAATCTGACAAATAATCTTATCAAATCTCCCTATCTTTCAGGGTCTCTATTCTCTTTTCTTTAAAATGAGAAGATGGGTCAAAGATCTGAACGGCCTTGCAACTCTGCCACTCTTGACTCTAACACCTTCAAGTAACTGAAGGCTCTGTCAAGCCAGTCCTTCACCTCAGATTTAAGCCTTTTTTAAAATATATTTTTATTGATTTCAGAGAGGCAGGGAGAGGGAGAGAGAGATAGAAATGTCAATGATGAGAGAGAATCACTGATTGGCTGCCTTCTGCATGCCCCCCACTGGGGATCAAGTCCACAACCCAGGCATGTGCCCTTGACTGGAATTGAACCTGGGACCCTTCAGTCCACTGGCTGATGCTCTATCCACTGAGCTAAACCAGCTAGGGCTCAGACTTGGTCCTTTGTAATGACAGCACCTCAGGTAGGACTCTCCACACAGTGGGCACTGAGGAAATTGTGACCAGCAGATGTTCTGTGTAGCTGTTCTACTTTTCATCACTGAGTGCTCTCTTGGAGGTCTAATCCCTTCTTATCATACTAAACTTATAAAATTAAGAACAAAAAAATTGCTCTTGTTTTTGTCTTTGGCCAATCCATTTCAAATACCAGGCCAAGATAGAGCTGACCTACAGCCAAGTTCTGCCATGTACCTAAACTAATTTAAAAAGGTGCCAACAAAATGAAAATAACAATAGCTAACATTTACTGAGCACTCAGCTTTGACGTGAATTCATTAATTCTTATACTGTTTGAAGTAGGCACTCTTGTTATCCCCAGTCTACAGATGAGAAAACAGATTTACAGAAATTAAGTGACCTGCCAATGGTGAAGCCAATGCTAAGGGAAGAAATGAGGTTTGACTCTAGCAACTTGATCCAAAAGTCTTTGTTCTTCACCACTTGTGAATCAATTCTAGACAGATTTATCACAATTTTTAAAAGGCAGTCATCTGGGAAAGATGCTTAGAAGCAAGAAGGTGGACTAGACAAGCCTAAGGGTTGCTTTTACTCCGTGATTCTGCCAAGCCAATGCCACATAAGCCTCCCCTTCCCTGTGCTGACCCTGGGGATACCTCTGAGCCTAGACTGAAGTTTTTCTCAAGTTCATCTTGATGTCTATTATCTCCCCCTTGAGCATTCATTCTCTCCTTTCTCCTTGCCAAAGGCTAAGACAAGCTTTCAAAGGCTTGAGGAAATAAAATGTCAGGCCTTGTATCTTCCTCAGGTTTTAGAAACTGGAAATTCTACATATACTAGGATGTGTCCTATTTGAGGAGAACCTCTTGCCCCAAACACAGAATCTTAGGTTTTTGAGAATCTTCAAATGTCATTCAAGTCAGCCACCCTGACCTCATATTGCTTGAGCCCCTTCCTAGCATCTCCACTCCTGGGAAGGAAAAGGGCTGTCCTTCTTGTGCTTGCCCACCAGCTGTGCTTGCCATTCTGTCAAGTTCTTACTGGCCAAAGAGCTCCTCCTTAAATGGTGCTAAACTTGAACTCTATGTAACTTCCATCCATGACTCTGGCCAAGGACACCATTCTAAGCCACCTGGAATGAGCTGAATTCCTGTGAGGGCCCTTCAAGTGGGCTGCCCTGTCTCCCAGCAGGCTCTTCTTCCAAGAAAACGACTGCAGAGTCTTTAGTTCTATTGCAGTTAACCTGGCCTTCAGATAACCTTGATCTTCTGGCCACCCTCTCTGGCATGTCTGTGGCTACATGAAAGTGAGCTTCCCAGCGGCAATGGCAAAAGTTTACCATGCTCCGAGCAGTTGCAGGTACACATAACCATCACCAACCTTGCTCTATATGTTGCTAGTTTAAAATTTAAACCAAGATCAAAGCATCATTTACTTTCTTTTGTTTTTCCTTGCAGGGACAGGGTCGGGGTAGGCAGTTACATCATAGCATTGCATCACTCTGTTGACTCACTTAGAGTGACTATTGCATAAAATACCTCAATCATTTCCACGATGTGGTTCTGAATCCCATGCTTGCTTTTTTTGGGAGCCACAGCAAAGCCCTGGGTTTCCCCCGCTATCACTCCATCTTGTTAATCCATGGTTAGAACTCACAGAAACATTTTAGATCCAGATTCTATCACCTTATGTATTCCCCTGGTGGGTTTACAAACCTGCCTTTGTGTCTTTATTTAAATCAATGACAACAAGTGCTCCTGTGTAGGACAGAACTCAGGTCAGATTCCAGTCCACTTTGGAGGTGAAGTGGCCGGTGGGAGCAGGGGTTCCCAAGGAAGACTTGAGTGCTTAGAGAGTTTTCTGACCAGACACTTTTATTTATTTCATTCAGAATATACGTTGCAATTTGTAAAGTATGGAGATACCTGTTTACATTTCTGCTCATGAAGAAACACCCTATTTGTTAAAAGGGTGTTAGCAGTAGGAGGTGGAAAGTGAGTAGGAAAATGAGAAGTGTCTATATACCCTGGTTATCATTTTTCTCAAAGGTCCAAGAGCATGCAGAAGCTGACGGGGGATCACTGGCCAGGAGGCTTGTCTTATGCTTTCAACACTCAGAATTTCAGAGTTGTTCCTTTAGGATGGCTCCACACCCTGAATGAAGTTTAAGAAAGCATTTTGGGTTTTAAAACCCACTGTCTAATTTCTCCTTCCTTCCCTTCCTTCCTTCCTCCTCCCCTCCCTCATCCTCATAAACTGTGGCTGAGTTTAAGTTGTCACAATTGATTTATAGATATTAAAAAGCTTTTCATTTTGAGAATATTTAGCTATTTCCTCCACTGATGAGGCTGTAATCTCTCATGCTCTTGAGAATTATTGAGATTAATAGTATGGAAAAGATTCCAAATTGATCACTTTTCTTACAAGTTTTCCTCATTAAATATGGGCTGGGTTGCCAAAGAAGTTATGGAGTTTCTGGGGAGATTTTAAATTGAAGAGATTTTCTTCAGCTGCATGGCTTGGCCATGTCCTGTCCTAAGACAGAGAAATGAATAAAATGATCCCTGAAGCTCTTTGTTCTGTGACCACTGGGTCCCAGACGGCTCACCATGGCGAGAGGCTCCGTCACAGTGCTTCTGGTCTAGCAGGTCATGAGAAATCACTATGGCAACGCTGAGTAGTCTCTGAGGAACCATAGGTAAGGAGTCCCTGTAGAAGCACTCAAAGGCTTAAGGAAGCTACAGGATTTTAAATGAACTGCCACATTGATGGCACAACTAATGAGGTTGGCAAGCTTGACCTTAAGTGATAGATTGCCCCTTCATCAGAAAGGCTGATAGATGCTGATTTCTGAATACATTCAACAAATATTTATTGGACACGGGTCTATGTGCCAGATGTGCTAGGAAAGGAAATACAAAAATAAGCAAACATCATGATTCCTGATTTCGTGGAACTTAACATCTGATAGGAGAGACTAATATAAACTAACTAACCACACAATTATTTGTAAGTATAAATTACAGGACACAGTGGAATGTATAAGATGGGAACCTAGCTGGGATGAAAATGTGGTGGTCAGAATTTGGAATTGTATGGGCTTCTCCAAGGAAGTAGATGAGATCTGTAGGAGGAGGAAACTAGACAAGCAGGTAAAATTGGAACATTCCAGGGAGGATCATGGGCACAGACCCTGAGGCGGCAAAATGAGGACAGCAGCCAAAAATGAGGTTCGTGAGGAGTGCCAGGGCAATGCAGTGCATAGAATGCATTTTAGTCTTTAGCCAAAGTGAATGGGAACATGTTGGAGGGTTTCAGAAAGTGGTGGTGAGAAGAAGAGTAGAACGATCAGATTTCAGTTTTGAACGATTCTGACTGTGAGGGAAAATCATTGAAGGTACACAGGGATGAATATGCTATGTTGAGATAAGAGATGACGGAAGCTTGAGCAGATGATTGCACTGACGGTGACGAGAAGTAGAGGGACTTGAGATCTCCTTAGGAGACAAAATTAACAGTAGTTGGTGCTGGACTGGGAAAGTGTATTTGGGGCAAAGGAGCTAGAGACTCCAGATCTGTTTACCTTGTGGGTGTCCAAATATAGGACACTGGTGGGTTTTTAGATCAGAACACAAGGAAAGTCCAAGAGATTATCCTGGTTCCTCCAAAATAAATGAGGAGGGATCCCCCAGGCTAGAGGTGGTAGAAGACAGCATCTGCGTTCATCTTGGTCATAGATTCCTGGAGAAGCTCCTCCAAGGCATCCTGAGTAGTGGCTTCCAGCCTTTGGATGTCAGTAAGCTCTGTGAAGGAAGGGACCATATCCACTGTGTTCCATACTGCAGGCCAGTGCTTAGAAGAATTCCCGGCACATGTGTCTCCAAAAAGATTATAGATAAAAATAATTTTCCCAAGAGCACAGAGAAGAACACAAGCAATGGCAAGATGGAGAGAAGTGTAGGAACTCACACCTCAGCCTCCTGGTGCAGCGGCTTTCCGATGCCCCTTCCACTTCTCTCTCTGGTCTTGTGCTTCTGTTGAGACTTATGACTTTATACTTCAAACACCCACCTTTTCATTTAGTTTTAAAAGCTTTGAAAGCTGTTGGGTGAAAATATTTGTTTTTATTTTGAGGTGCTATCATATTTGGAAGCTTTCATTTAAGTAGAACTTTTCTTTGGTTAGATGAAACAGGGAGCTACCAATTGTAACTACTGGGAGAAATGAGCAAAGAAAGCAGGTCTAGGCAGAACAAAGGATATAATACTATTAGGTAGGCCCCCAAACAGGACTAGAATGGTTGAAATTCAGCAAAGGAGGTTCTTTCAGGTTCTAAAAGTCTTCCTGGAGCCCTGGAAGGTCAGAGAGCAGCAGGCCAGACATTTTTAAAGCAGTAAAATGAAGCCAAGGTCTGGGAATTCAAGGTGAGAAGAAAGAGCCCCAGCAAACAACATTAACGAACTTCAGTTCCAAGGACAAATTGAGTGAGGGTCACCTAACCCATCGGTGGTTAATGTAACCAGAAGAAATTAGAGATAAACAGATGAACTGTCTTTAGGGCCAGGGCCAAGCTGGGGATGACTTCACAGGTAGGTAGTGACAATAGTTTAGCTAACTTTGCCTGAGAATTCTTCTACCTGATCTTGCTGTGTTTTTCTTCATTTTCATGCAAAAATGATGAGTATATGTATCGTCCTTCAAAATCATGGCATATGTATACAGGTGGGCTGATACCATTGGCAATTTGATTTTTCAAAGTCATAGATACGTTGTACACTTGAAAGGAGGACATTGCCTCATAGGCAGATGTTTCCAGAAAGGTAAATGAAAGTAGATAGAATTACTGATATATTTAAATGGACATGATTTTAAGCTGCAGATTTAAATATTCTCTTCATAATAAGTGGTGTGTGTGTGCACTAGATAATTTCTCTGGCTCTTTCACTCTATATGATTCTGCAACAAATGTTGAATTCTGACATTTCATGCATTTCTATGTAAATGTTCAGCAAAACTTTTTATTTATTTATTTATTTTTATTTTTTTTAATTGTTTTATTGCTTAAAGTATTACAAAGAGTATTACATATGTCTCCTTTTTTCCCCACCCTTGACAATCCCCTGGCCTCCCCTACACCCCAGTGTCTTATGTCCATTGGTTATGCTTATATGCATGCTCAGCAAAACTTTGTGAGTGATATGGATATTAGAATCTGGGGAAGCATCCGTTTAGAGAACCATTTTTTTGGATGGTGAGTGGGTCTAGGGTCAATTCAATTTGGAACCATAAATATGAGCAAGGAGCAGAGCTGCTCACACTGTAACTATAAAAAGAGTCATTAATTTAGTTCTATATCTTAATGGGGCTTCAGAACAATTCAAATGTACATTTCCAACCACCCCAGGTGTAAATTACATCAGGTATTTTCAGTCTTGTTCTATTTGCAATCACCAGAATAAACATAAATATTCCCTACATTTTTGTTCTTTTGGAATGGTTGGTTACTCTGTTGTTACCACTTCTCTACCAGACAGCTGTGTGTGCATCGGTGCTCACGGTGGCCTTGAATGGGCTGTCCATCCTCCCTAGTCCCCTCTAGGATAGGAAGGCTTGCCTTGGAATTTCCCTGCCTCCACTTTTATACCCATTTCTGTTTTCAGTCCTCTATTCCTTTCCCTTCCCTCCTACTTCCAGTCCTCCCTAGTGTTTGTCTACTGCCCTTTAGCTTATACCAGTCACAGAACACTTCATAACCCTTCTTCTCCTGCCCCATCAAAGCTCACAGAACGGAGTTCCATCCTTCAGAGTCTTATTCTCAGTAAGATAACAGAACACATCTAATCTACTTACGAAAGTAGTCTACTTATCTCTGAACATTTTGATAAGGGACATATATTAAACATTCAGGAATGGGGGTGGGGAGTATGGGTTAAGCAGTGGTAGAGATCATTTTGGATGGGGAAACCTTTAAATTTTTCTTACATCAGACCAAGCAGGCAAAGCCTAAATATTGGGCAGGTACCATTCCTGCCCTTCTTTTCAAGGAAGCTTGAGAAGGGACTCTGGGATATCACCAGGGTTGGTGGGATCTCTTCATTTATCAAAAGAAGCATGATCTAAATGAGTCCAGGTTGGATTAGGTAAGGAATAAAACTAAAAAGGAGGTATGTCCTTGATATCAGCCAAATTCATAGCCCGCAGCAGACGTTTGTGGTTAGCTGAGTCACACTGCCTTGGGATTAGCCAGCTCTACTTTCTGTTTCAACAATAAAAAGTCTTGCAACACTGTTGGCATGTGAGACAGAGGTATCCAGAAAGTCTTGGCATCTTTTCCAGCAGCATAACGGGTCTTAGGGAAGAGACTTGTGAGAGCATGGTCCATGCACTCCACCACCAGGGAGAGGTCCACGTTCACAAAGGATACAGTGCCCCTCAGCTTGTCCATACCTGTAAAAAGAGAACAAGTCTGTTTACTCTTTGGCGAAAGGGGAAAAGGAGTCTGTAGAGGTGAGGGTACAAAGGGGAAGATGCGTTAGTGGGAATTTTGAATTTGCCATTATAATTGAGGCCCATTGTGATGGGTTTCTATCTATTTATCAGAAAATAATGCAGCAATGCTTTCTCCAGTGGTTCTCAACCTGTAGGTTGAGACCCCTTTGGGGGTCGAATGACCCTTTCACAGGGGTTGCCTAAGACCATCGGAAAACACATATATAATTACATATTGTTCTTGTGATTAATCACTATGCTTTAATTATGTTCAATTTGTAACAATGAAAATACATCTTGCATATCAGATATTTACATTACGATTCATAACAGTAGCAAAATTACAGTTATGAGATAGCAATGAAAATAATTTTATGGTTGGGGGTCACCTCAACATGAGGAACTGTATTAAAGGGTCGCGGCATTAGGAAGGTTGAGAACCATGCTCTAGACCGTTGGCTCTCAAAATTGAGTGGGTAGCAGAATTTCCTGGAGGGCTTGTTAAGGCCCCGATCGGTGGGCCCCACCTTCAGCAGGTGTAAGGTGGGGCCCAAGAATTTGCATTTCTATCAAGTTTCCAGGTGATGCTGATGGCACTGGTCCAGAGACCAAACTTGGAGAGGCACTACTTTAAAGCCACAAGGGAAGCAACGTCATAAAGTATATGAGGCTCCTGAGCCCAGGGAGTTATGGGTTTGATTTTGGGTTTGTTTTGAGGGAGTACCATGTTTACAGGAAATGTGGGAATGCATGTCCACTTAAGCGTGTGTGTGCGTGCACTCATGTGTCATGTGCCTCTGTAATCCAATGAATAAATAGAGAATCATCACTCCAAAGCCCTGACTCAGGAAGCTGAAGAGATCCTCCTTCTCAGGTAAGTGAAGTGTTTGAATAATGAGCTAAGACACTTTTGAAGAGGCTGGTGTGTCATCAGGGATTGGTAATGACTTGGAACATTCCTCCTGTGCTCTTTTTGTTGTTGTTGTTGTTGTTAATCCTCACCCAAGGATATTTTTCCATTGTTTTATAGAAATAGTGGAAGGTATGGGGAGAGGACAGAGGGGAACATCGATGTGAGAGAGACACATGGATTGGTTGCCTCCCACATGCAACCTGGGCCAGGGATCAAGCCTTCAACTGACTGAAATCAAACCCAGGACCCTTTAGTCTGTGCGTTGATGCTCTATCCATTGAGCCAAACCAGCTAGGGCCTCCTGTGCTCTTAAAACATACCTGAGGTCCTGGCTGGTTTGGCTTAGTGGATAGAGCATCGGCCGAGGGACCGAAGGGTCCCAGGTTTAATTCTGGTCAAGGGCACATGATCAGGTTGCAGGTTCGGTCATCAGTGGGACCTGCAGGAGGCAGCCGATAGATTATTCTCTCTCATCATTGATGTACCTCTCTCCCTCTCTCTTCCTTTCTGAAATAATAAAAATATTTTAAAAGAAAAAAACATATCTGAGCTGTGTCTTCTCAAAAGAAAACTATTATTTTAAATCTTCCTTTCAACTTCAGGCCCCAGTAGCCACAAGTTGATCAAAGAGACTAAATGAGGTTACCTAATAAGCCTTAGTGGCTATTTTGAACTCCTATTACTCCAGCCTGGGAAACGAAGAAAGGTGAGCTTAAGTTTGTGGTCTACTTCGGAAAAGTGAGTCTGGCTGATCTCCAAATCCTGACTTGGAAAACTCTAAAAAGAACAACCAGTGTAACATTGGGCTCAAAGCCACATGGTACTTCTGAGACAGGACATTTGAACCAGGGGCTAGTGCAAACATAATTTTGAGATGGAAGTTGATGATATACTCATAGGCATTTATAAAGTATCAATGTTGTATCAAATGGAGAGAACGCTTTTAAAAGAGCATTTTGTTTCTGAATCTACTTAGAACCTTCAGAGTTGGTGAGTGAGGAATAGTATTTAACGGCAGAGGTTTTAAATCTATAGTGACATGTCAGCACTGGGAGGTTTGTCAGACCAGAAGTTATAGTTGATATTTTGGGTGTCCCCCAACGATGTATATATTTATATTAACAGCTGATAATTCACTTAATTTTCACCCCTTTTCAGGTTTAACTGACTTGAAATAATGGGTGAAGCCAGACTAAACTTTGAATAAAGAAAATTTATCCTAAAGTGCTGCTAGACTTTTTTTTTTTATGGGGATACATAAAAGATAAAGTTTATGGTACAAAACTGTCAAAGAATCAAGGCAACAGTCTAAGAATCAAGGGCACATAAATACTGAACAAAATGATTCTTGATGTTTGCCATTCCATTGCTTCGAGTTATCAGTGATGGCTGGATCAGAATGGTCATTAGTTTGAAAACAGGCATTGACAAAAAATTATTCATTTCTGCAGATTATTTTAAATTTTGAAAATGAACTGTATGTTCATAAACACTGACTTTATAATAATTAAAAGTGCATATTCATTTTTTGGGACCCCCTGTATATGTGTATATGTTTGCATCTGTGTGTGCGTGTGTGTATGTGTGTATGTATAGTGGGTGGGGTGGTTGAGGGAGTCAGTCATTCTAAAAACCTCCCTGGGTGGATCTGCCTTGGTCTTTGCTCCACCTTGTGAACTACTGACCTTGAACCTTACCACAGTTGGCTGTTTTACCAAGCCTATTGAGGAAGAGGCTGGATTACAGCTTGGAGGAATAGAGTGACACAAAGTTGGGTGGGGCAGGGCCAGGAAATTTGAGGTGGAGGCGCAATCCTGATACAGGAACTTCGACCAGCTCCTTAATGCCTGTTGACATTATAGTGTGGTGCAAAGTCAGGCTACCTGTGTTCAAATCTAGTACTTCCACTTATAACTCTGCAACTTTGGGCAACTTACTTCTCTGTTTCTGTAAAATTAAGGTGGTATCTATTTCATACGGTTTATTTGGGCATTTTATTTATTTACTTTTTATTTAAGCATTTTAAATGAAAGTTCATGTAAAGCTCTTATAGTGGGGACAAGTACACATGATTATTTCTCCATCCCGGACTCAGTCTCTGGACTTAGTTGCTTCTTCTATCTCCACTCCCCGTGCATTCCTGCTCCAGAAAGTTTTTACCCAAATAATTCCTTCCTGTACTTTGGGCTTTATTCAAACCTGACCTGTCCCATAAAGATTTCTCAGCCAGTATTTTTTTTCTTGGTCTGAATTCCTTGGGCAATTAGAGACCACACCATATAGCACCCTTCTGGACTTTAGGGTTATGTCTAAGAAGTAAAGGATTGATTTTCTTTATGCTGTACAGTCTCATTGTTTTACAGTCTCTCTTGGTTACTTTTTGTTTTCAACTAGATTATAAGCTAGTTAAGGGTCAGAGTCTAAGTCTTTATATTTTGGGACCTCCATAAGTGATTGATTGGTAGAGGAGTTTGGGTAGAGGTGAAGACCAGGAGAAGTTGTATTGCCTTGGGTAGGACATTTCACCTTCCCAAGGCTCTGTTTACTATTCCTATAGTGTTGTGTGTTTTTTTGAGGGGCAATTGATACACATAATTTATAAAGTGCTCAGTATAGAACTTGGCACTTAGTAAATGCTCAGAGGAGCAAGAGATGACACTGGAATTAGTAGGAATACCTGATCCATATTTAAGATCCCTATTACTAGGGAACCTCATTTTTTTATATATATGTTTGAGTCTCCTGCGTACTGCCTATGACAATGAATCCCAGGGACCTTGGGTCCATCCCCAAAACTCACATTTTTCAATGTAACCTTCTCCGTATTGGTGTTTGATATCTGGAGACAGGTCCTTCCAAATGGCAAATTTCTTCTCAGCAGCCTTTACTGGATCTGATAATTCTGTTTTGAATAATCCAGGTTCGATGCAACAGACATGCACACCAAAAACTTTCATGTCCCGTCTGAGTAAAAAACAAACAAACCATTGATGATGTTCAGTGGAGGTTCATTTGGAAAATGCTCGTGACATTTTCTTGTGAAACTTTTCACGGGTCAGAGAATCGGGTGCATTGGACAGGAGCATCTTGTTCTGCCCTCTCAGTTTGCGGATCTGAAGGTCAGGGTGGTGAAGTGAGGGCTGGTTTAGTGACAGAACAGGACAGGGACCTGGGTAGACCCACCCCCAGCCCAGTGTTCCCCCTGAGCCTACTCTCATTGAATTGACAAGCATTTGGGCTGAGGACAGGTTTCTTTTCAGTACGTAGCATACTTTATGGTGAAATTGACCGATGACTGGTCTGGCTGGACAAGTTTACCTCCATTCTAGGAACGTGAGGAGATTGCAGCATGAATGAGGATATACTGAGGGACACAATGTGACTTGACTAACCTGTTCCCTAGGCCACAGCAAGCTCTTTCATCCTCTCACTGCAGAAAACCCAGACCTATGCATTTACCAGGCAACAGGGTTTTGGCGAAATCATGGTCCCCATTTCTTTAAAGCAATCCAGTTATGTGAATAATTATTTCCTATATTTAATTTATATTTCTATCAAGAGTATATAAGGAAGTAATTATTCATTTTACAGAAGACTTTACCAACCATAAGACTTACTAAGAACTTTACCAGTAACCTTAAATTATGATTTAATTGATCTTACATTTTGCTTTCTAGTAACACACCTATTGTTTAGTTTGAAGTATATTTTACAAAAATGCAAATTAGCTTGATTTTGAAATAGTTTGAAGGGTACGTTGCTTGCATTGAAATGAAAAAGATTGTTTTTCAACCTGATTGTATTTTTCTCGCCTATCTTCTGATCTCCTGTGGGTTTGGAAAGTGCCAGTGCTAAAGGGGTATATGGGAAGACTTTCCTCTCCATCTACTCATGAAAATAACATCCTCCAGGGACAAATGGCTTTAAGTCATCCAACTAACCTTACCAGGTGAGTAAAACCAGTATGAAACTAGTATGTTGCTGGGCAAATACAGCTTTAAAGAGCCCCAACCCTTTCCCAATAGGACAGCTGCCCCCAAATCCTCCTGGAGCCACTGGACTGTGGCCTGCATGCACACCATTTCCAACACTTGTTCCATGACTTAGAAACTTATGAACACTCTCTACAGATTAATTTCAGGCATAGCACAGCTGCGTTTGCAATCCCACAAACCCTTCTGTTGAAATATCTTTTTAAAATTAAGTATGTCTCTAAGTGTACTAACATTTTATTATGTTACTGTTGCTGAGAGAGTGGAACCAATGGGCAACCAAGCAGACTGATGGAGGTTCTCCATGACCTTGCTACTCAAAGTGTAATCTCTCAACCAGGAGCAGCACTTGGGTGCTTGTTATAACTGCAGAAACCCAGGACCCACCCCCAGACCCACTGAATCAGAACCTGCATTTGAAAAAGATCAAGGCGATTCATATGCACATTAACACTGAAGAAGCATTGTTCTGACATTGTCTTGTGTGTTTATTTCCTGAAAGAATCAAACCTGGCAACCTGACCAAATCGCAAAATGGAGTTGCTCTGTCTCTATTAATTTCTGTAGAATAATCTAACCTTTTATTAGTAAGCTACACCTAGATCCATGGTGTAGATCATAACTCTAACATGTACCTGCAACTAGTTAAATAAATAAATAAATGGTTGAATTGAAGAAAAGACAGTATGTAATTTCATCTTTTCTCTTGCCCATCATAGCACACTCAACTGGATACTTTCCATTTGCTCCACTGTCTCCTCCACACCTGTGTCTGCTCTCCACGCTGGGAGGCCTGCCTGTATTAACTATATTTTAGCTTCTGTTTGGTTCAGTCAATTGGGAGCAACAGAGGAAGAGCAGAGGAAGCAATGGGAAGAGGTTGGACAAGTTATCACTCCTGTGATGTTGACACTGGTTCATTTTATCCCTCAACTGAAGGTGACCGCCTCTATGTATCCAGGTTCTGGAAACTGCCCTTTCTTTTCCCTTCAGTCTTGTGGGTAGAGATGCCCCAGCTGTCATTAATTCCCTGGACATTACACTACCCTTTGGGATTTCACTACATGACTCTGATGCTTGCTAATAGTCCTTTAAGTAAACTCTGCTCCATTTGCCCAGTTTTAATGTCCTCCCTTTCCTACCAGAAACTTGATTGATACAACCTCTTGCAATTTAGGGGCTTTGAACTGAAAGTGACAGCTTCTGGTTCCAAGTAAAATAGATTACTTCCCCGTCTCTCCTACTGAATGTAGCTACAAAACCTGGACAGAATGCACGGAGTAGCTATTTAAGAACTCTAAAATGCAGATGTTAGTAGGTGAGGGAGGGAAGAAGACCATGTTTTGAAGTACCACTGAACCACTAGAAAAATACAATAACTAAAATAAAATATTTATCTGTTGGGCTCGATAGCAGAATGAAAATGAAGGAAAGTCAGTGCACTTAAAGATAGATCATTAGAAATATCCGAACAACAGAGAGAAAAACAATGGAAAAAGTGAAAAGAACCTTAGGGACCTGTGGGACAACCCAAAAGTTCTAATGTTTGTGTTATAGAGACTCAGAAGGAGAAGAAAGACTGGATTACAAAAAAAAAGTTTGAAAAAATTAATAGCTGAAAACTCCCCAAATCTGGAAAATACATAAACCTACGGATTCAAGAAGCCCTGTAAACCTCACACATGCTTGGGGGCACAGAGTTGGGGCATTTATTTGTTAAACTGATACTTTGTTTTGAGCTCAGGGGTTCTCTGAAAGCACACAGCAAAATGATGTGATAAGCCAACCATATCAAACTCGTGGCCTGCAACAAATATTTTTGTGGCCCAGCCAATATAGCGTATGTAAGAAACTTTTTAATAAAAATTTTGTAACTTAATTTTTACAATATCCTACATAATTATTAATAATGAACTACAACATTCGCTAATGACTGACTTCTATAATCATGTTGCATTCATTTCCCTTATGCGCTTTACACACAGGTGCACCATTTCTCTCCACTAATACCAGCAGCGAATATTCTAGCAGCTGATTGCCACGTCATTAGTCTTGGACTGACTTGTTTGGTGTGAGCAACAGGAAATGTTTCGCTTTCGAAGAACAAGAAAATTAGATTTATTTGCATTATGCTTATTAATTTGTGCAGTTATTCAGTGTCTGGTAAGTTAATGTTCAAGAAAAAAATATTAATTTTTATTAAAATGTTCTATTGTTTTATGTTAACGATTACTCATTTATTTCAGCCCTTTGTATTCAGCATGTCTCTATTGAAAAAAACCTATGGTGTTTTTTTTTTGCAACGCACATAAACTTAAACCTTGTTTACTTGGCCGGGGTTAGCCTTTGAGTTTGACATGCTTGTGATAAGCTATATATTGGGAATAATTTAAAGCACTAAATAGAATGTCTGGTACATAATCAACATTCAATAAATGTTAGCTGCTATTATTTCTTAGTACATTTGCTTTACCTTAAGCTGTCATTGAAGGCTTCTACTGCGTATTTGGATGGTGTATAGCCTCCTCCACCAAATGCGAGACGACCCCCAATGCTGGAGACATTGATAACCCTCCCTCGAGCTTTTTTGACCAAGGGAAGCATATTTAAGGTCACGTCGATGAGTCCGAACAGATTCACTTCTACAGGTTCTCTGTAGTCCTTCACCGTCAGCCAGTCGGTTGGAGCCAGCACACCGAGAACACCAGCATTATTGATCAGCCCCCAGAGACCTAGAACAGAGAGGAAGGAAAGGAGACATGGTAGAAGCATCCTTAATGGAAATACAGCCTCTGCTTTTCACAATGGTGCCATTTCCTCCTCTGGTCATACTCTTGCTTTGAAATACTCTACAGTTTGGGGAAGTGACAGCAGGAAGCGTGGGAGGCTGAATTGAAATAGTTGAACTTCTGTTACTGGAAGCCAGTATTACAGTTATTCTATTTTTTGGTTCTGAATGTCAAATGCTGCTACTCAGTGAGACTTTTTGTTTTTTAATCTCAGATATAGAGTAAATTGGTCTATTTTTCTACCTTTCTAGATGGCAAGGCCAGAGCATATTGATAAACTGTTTATATGGATGAAGAGCAGCATCCATCTATGTCACCTTTATTTTTGGCAAAAAAAATCCCATCATTCACTTGGCTTATTTATGTTGGGAAACATTTAATATGTGCAAAGGTGTTTGGAATTCAAGCTTTAAACATTATGTGGAGTCTATCAAACCCTTGTTTTTGAGGAATAGACTCTTAACTATATGATGAAGATGTGATAGAGAAAAACATTTGTGGTTTTTTTATTTTCCATTTGTGGGCTCATTAAATATCTTCATCCATGAGACTATTTCAAACTTCATTCAAGCCAGTCAAAGTCCTCGAGTTTTGAATGCTGCCACCTTAGCAGAATGAGGCCCAATGGCTCCCTACTCTACCATGACTATCAAAGACACCTTTACTGAAATTCTGAGGCCATTTTCTATGTTGGCCATTTTGCAGTGAGAAGCAGAGATCAGGTATCCAGATGACAGTTTGGGAATTGTTCCCGTATTCTCCTGTAGATTTTAACCCCAAGTTCCTTCGCTGTGTATGTGGCTAGAGTAGCACTTCACTGGAGAAGACCAGGAAAAGTTAAACGCCCACCTCAGTTCTACCTTCACCAGTGGGACTTAAGACTGAGGATAACTTGAGCTGTGTTTCTCCTGTACGCCCAGGGACTATTCAGGGGCTATCCTAAGATTTCTCCAATCTTCTCCAGTGTATAGTGGGCATTTATGAGACATTTTCTTCAAAGGCCGCTTAATATCCAAGCACATTTTACTAGCTTTAGTTACTTCACAACACCCCTTCCATTCTTCCCAGCCCCACGTCATTCACCTTTTTCCCCGACGTGGTCTTTCACCCACTGGGCAGTCCTCTTGACATTCTCTGGGTCAGTCACGTCCAGAAGCACAGTGTGAAGCCTCTCGGAGGTTTCCGCCTTTAACGCTGTTGATCCCGCGTCAGTCAGACAGGCAGCAATCACGCGAAATCCTTTTTTATCGAAAGTCCTGGCCGCCAAGTTCCCAAAGCCCGAGTCACAGCCAGTAATGAAAATGTACTTCTCAGGGATGTCTGCAATCGTTGGTTGTCTTTTACCAGCATACTTCCATAGTAAACCACAAAGGACTAGGAGGGCTAACACCCATAAGAACATCGTTTTCCTGTATCCACAAGATTACTTTTTTCTTGAACAATAAAATAAGATGTTGTCCTGAGTGTACAAAATTAGAAAGAAAATTCAAATTAGGACCATCAAAGCATCAGACCCAGAATTGATGAACTTGAGGTATTTTAAGACATTTGAGTGGATAAATAGTTTTCAAAACAACTCCTTACTTAGGAAGATGGCCATTTAAGTGCTAAACCACTTCTCTAAAGTGACACAAAAATTAACCAAGTTATAGTAAAAAAAGTAAGCGGGAGAAAGAGAAAGAGAGAGAAAGAGAGAGAACTCTGAGACCCTTACAACTCAGTGCAGACAGTGCTGAAGTGCAAGGCCACTAGTGAGTATATT
This sequence comes from Myotis lucifugus, assembly GCF_000147115.1. Taxonomy (NCBI): domain Eukaryota; kingdom Metazoa; phylum Chordata; class Mammalia; order Chiroptera; family Vespertilionidae; genus Myotis; species Myotis lucifugus. Next base: position 12,205,801 of record NW_005871053.1, read on the forward strand.
GAGAGAAGGTGAGATGAATAGGAAGAGATTGAAAGACAGCTGATGGCCAAGGGCACAGAATCCTAAACCACAATCAGTAATCCTCAGATTCTGACCTCTCTGGATTCCAGCTTCCTGTGAGAAAAAAAATCACATGTACAGAGGACAAAGTAGAGCCAATTCATACTTTAAAATTGTGAGGCTTTGACCGTAGATGCAGGAGATTGACCTGGAAAACTAATTTTGTCAGGACTGGAGACAACCTCGGGCCTAAAATCAAACCGGTAGACAGAAGCTTGCACCTGCATTTCCCTTGAGCATAAATCACTTAAAAATTTTTTTAAAAGAAAATTTTATTATTTCATGAACACTTACTGCAGCAATTTAGAATTCTCACAATTATTTTTAGGTTAAGAATACATGTTAAAGAAACAGTACTATAGGAATTTTATAGTCTTGACCATTTAAATGTAGATGCCACCTTGAAAGGTCCACTAAATATTGTACAGGGTTTGGCTATCTATAATAATAAAAGTGTAATAGGCTAATTAGACCAAATAGCCGAACGACCTTCCGGGCGACCTTCCAGATGAAGCCGGGGCTGCGAGGGCCAAGCCCCTTGCACGAGTTTCATTCATCAGACCTCTAGTAAAATAATAGTTGTGGATGAATGAGGCATTATATCATTGAAAACAAGTATAATATTAATTTGGAAGTGTAATATCAAAACTATCACAGGAAAAGATTTCAAACTATCTTAGGATATAAAATTCCATATATAATACAGTGTTATTCACAAAGACAGCCAACCCTATTACTTGTACTGTGGGTAATGATGTCTGGGGAAGAGCAAGCCATCTGGTAGGAGGAAATGAATAAGAGCTGTAGGGCTTTGCCTACTTGCCTCCGGTCTGTGCATCAAGGCAGTCCCGGCCTCCTACCTCACAGCTATAAGGCAGCCCAAAGGAAGATTATCAGGTCCCACCCCACATGGGAGCAGCCCATGGCCTGTATTGGCTTTCTCTGCTTATGGAGGGAAGAGAGGCCACAGAGAACATCCCATGTGAGAAAGCCCTTATTCCTTCCCCCATGGAGCCTCAGAGTTTCCTCACTTTGCCATAGGTCCACACACACCTTTACCCTTGACCCGGAAACACCCTTAGAATCAAGAGAGGCCTTAAGTACCTCATTGAGGACAATGGATAGATAGGCCCTGAGTTCAAGTTCAGGCTTTATGGATGCTTCTGGAATCATGGCTGCTCATAGACACTGTGTTCAAAAAGTACTGGCAAGGCCAAGAAATTTTATAAATTTTGTTTGGGCTTTTTAATATATATAATGATTTTCTGGCTTTTCCTTTGAGTCATTTTTTAAAATTGCTCTTTTTTTTCAGCTTGTAAAAGTGACTTGTGCTCATGGTAAAAATATTTAGCAAATGCAGAAAAAAAGAGAAAGTAATGATTATCACATTTGACTCAATATTTTGTGGTTTTTTTTCTAGTTTTTTTCCTTTGTATATAAATATTCCTCACATAATAAGGATTTTAAACACACACACAGAGATAAAATTAAACATACTCACACTCATGTGCACACATACAATTTTATTTCTACTGCTTTATAAGGAACAGATCATTTCAGATGAAAAATGACTCAATGTAATATAACTTTTTCACTTCTCAAGGAAATTTTAGGTTCTGCTTTCATTTCCCGCCCCCCTGACAAAAGATCTATAGCTAAAGAAAGAAAGGATTAAAAAACTGTCAATTGATAAAAATTATTCAGAGGTAAATATTAAAATATGGTGGGTTTGGTCCTAGCTGGTTTGGCTCAGTGGATAGAGCATCGGCCTGTGGATTGAAGGGTCCCAGGTTTGATTCCAGTCAAAGGCACGTACCTTGGTTGTAGTGTGTATGGGAGCCAACCAACCAATGTGTCTCTCTCACATGGATATTTCTCTCTGTCTCTCCCCTTCCCCTTCACTCTCTCTAAAAAATAAATGGAAAAATCTCCTCGGGTGAGGATTAACCTACAACAAAAAGGTAGGTTTGGGCAAACTAGTTGATTCTTGTGGTATGGCTGTGATTATTTCTAAAGCAGTCAAGTTTTTAGACTACACTGACTTAATAATTTGGTGTAGTTTCTCCAAATCTTCCCTGTGTAGGAGTTACTGATTTGTTGCAAATCACTGTCTGCGTAGCAGGATTTCCCCTTCTTGAATATATAAATACATTAAAATGTATAATTTGGGGGTGGGGGTGTAACTAACTTTTATAAAATTACTTATGTAGACATTTTAAGGAAATTTTATATTTATAAATTCAACTAGTGTAGTGTTTTGCTTAAGTCTGGCCTTGGTAAATAATTATCGAATAACTAAATACAGTTATTGCCTGAATGGAATCTGTAGGCTTCATTGCAATTCAAATCCCATGGAAATTATTTGAAAAAGGCAAATGCTCACACAGGTTAATGTGTCCTGAAGCAGAGAATGAGACTTTCTGTGTTGTCCTGTTTGGCCAGAGAAAAGCATAAGGGGAGTAACAATAAAGCAATGGCTCACCTTTCTGAAGCCTTCTCCACTGCACGTTTACTTTTAACTCATTTGATCCTCTCAACAACATTGTGAGTTAGGGCACATTATTTGCCTCATTTTACAGAAGAACTAATATTCCAACTAATAAATGTAAAAGGAATGAAGGAATTAGAAAACCACCAATTTTTTTCAGGCAAGAATGTTCAATGGATGCTAAAACTAGTGGATGAAATTCTGATGAGAAAAAAATAATTATAAAATTTCAAAGAATCTCCCCATAAGATGCATACTAACTTTAAAAAAAAAAGAGCAATAGTAATTTCACAGTGGAGAAATCCAACAGACAAGCACCTGAATCAACTTACATGTAAAAGTGCAGTGTAGAAGGTTTCACAAAGGTAAGCCGTTGTTTTACTGTTACTCCCCTTATGCTTGCCCCTGGCAAAACATGACAACACAGAGTCTCCGCTCTCTGCTCTAGGAGACATTAAACCCCATGAGCATTTGCCTTTTTCAAATAATTTCCATGGAATTTGAATTGCAATGAAGCCTACAGATTCCATTCAGGGAGTACAGTCAATATTGATTTATTCAAAGATTATTTATCAAGGCCACACTTAAGCAAAACATACACTAGTTGAATTTATAAATATAAAATTTCCTTAAAATCTCTACATATGAAATAAAAATGAATACTACTGGTTATGGGACAAACCAAGGTCATGTGCCTCCTGGTATGGAATACTCTTCAGAACCCTCAAAGTCAGGAAGGCAAAGAAAGATAGGACTATAGCTGTATCAGTCTGAGTGTGATCATAAAATGAGAGTCACTATAAGAATTATAGAAACAAGGAGTGTAATACGGGAATCAGGGATTACATGATTATAGTGGTTGTGGGGGAGTGAAGGCCTGGAAGGATGAAGCTGAGAGATCAGGAACAGTTACTAGTGATGTCAGCCTGAAGCCCTGGAGCATGGAGAAGCTGCAGCTTGTAGCGAAGTTGAGGAATGGCTACCACCGTGATCATAATGCAAGAGCTCATAAAGCGGCCTGCAAAGCCACTGTGTCTTATCACGGCGACTTCTCAAGAGCATGGTTTCCACTTCACTTCCTTTATTCTGATCTCAAATAATGAACTTTGTATTATTATTATTTTTTTTAAAGAAAGACTTAGAACTGTTCCAGATGCCACACTGGGAAGGATGCAGAGCACGCCTATGCATAACCAGAAGCTGATCATACACAGACATATCTTTCAGTTCTACTTAATACATGACCTGTACTCTTCAAAAACATCCAAGTCATGAAGGAAAAGGAAGACTGAGGACTGTTCCAGATAAATGAAGATTAAAGAGATGTGATAACCCAATACAACATGTGATCCTGGACCAGAAAATCTTTTTTCTTTCACCCAAAAGAACATTTCACTAGGTCAACTAGTGAAATTTGAGTGAGATCTTTAGGTCTGATAAATAATATTGCATTAATATTAGTTTTTCAATTTTGATGATTTACTATGATTATTTTGAAAGTATCCTTCTTTTTAGGAAATACACACTGAAATATTTGAAGATTAAATAGCACTGTATCTTCAACTTACACTCAAGTAATTTAGAAAATAATAAGAATATGTACACAAATAAACATATAAAAACACATATGTATATACAGAAAGAAAAAATGAGAATAAAACTGTGATTAAATGCTAATATTTAGAAAATCTAGGTAGAACTTTTCCATAAGTTCTAAATTATTTTAAAATAAAAGGTTGAAAATTTGGCAAGGGAAAATAAAACATTTTTCTAAGAAAAGACTTCAGTATCTAGTGACTTTGTACACCATGTTTTCTGCCTTCTACTTTCTGGTAAGTTCACCTCCACACTTTCTGGAGAAAAACAAAAACTAAAGCCAAAACAGTCATCCTATCCCCTCCCCTCCCCTCCCATCCCTTTCCTTCCCTTCCTCTCCCCTCCCCCTTCCTTTCTCTCTCTTTTTCTTTCTCTTCTCTTCTCTTCTCTTCTCTTCTCTTCTCTTCTCTTCTCTTCTCTTCTCTTCTCTTCTCTTCTCATCCTTTCCATCTCCCTCTCAGCCTACTCCTTACCTAGCCAAACCCATTTTTATCTGGTAACAAGAAAACAGAGAGGAGCATTTTAGTTGTTAAAGATGGGCTCACATTAAATTGTGTTGTCAGGCCCTGGTCGGGTAGCTCAGTTGGTTATAATGTTGTTCCAATATTCCAAGGTTGCGGGTTTAATCCTCAGTTAGGGTACATACAAAAAGAACCCAATCCTATCTAATAAAAGATTAATATGCAAATTAACCATCACTCTGACACAAAGATGGCAGTGCCCATAGCCACAAGATGGTGGTGCCCAGTCCTCTCAGCCCCGCTGGAGTCCTCCAATCCTGGGGAGCAGCCGCTGAGAGCAGGGCCTGCTTAGCCGTCACCCGCGGCAACCTGGGAGCGGCCAAACGGGCCCCGAAGACCACGCACAGCAGGGCCTGCTTGGCCGTCACTAGCAGCAACCCAGGAGGGGCCAAGCGGGCCCCGCAGACAGCAGAGAACCACAGGGAGTGGGCCTAAGCCGTCAGTAGGACATCACCTGAGGGCTCCCAGATTGGAGAGGGTGCAGGTCAGGCTGAGGGACCCCCGCGCCCCCCCCCCCCTTCACGAATTTTGTGCCCTGGACCTCTAGTGAATAAATGAATGAGTGGAAAAACAAGTTGATCTCTCTCTCTCTCTCTCTCTCAAATCAATCAATAAGAAAAAGGGAAAAAAATTGTGTTGTCTTTATGAGGTTCACCTCTGGGCTCAGGGTCATTTCAGATGCTAGTGTCCCAGCCTGCATCCTGCATCCTGCATCCAAGGGACTGCCAACCTGACCTAGAGTTTTGCAAAGTCTATCCTTAACTCAAATATTATTGTTAAAAAATACTGGTTCTTCCTCTGTCCCTAAGGTTCACATTCCTCTAGGTCAGTGGTCGGCAAACTCATTAGTCAACAGAGCCAAATATCAAGAGTACAACGATTGAAATTTCTTTTGAGAGCCAAATTTTTTAAGCTTAAACTATATAGGTAGGTACATTGTTATTAACTTAGTTAGGGTACTCCTAAGGCTTAGGAAGAGCCACACTCAAGGGGCCAAAGAGTGTGGCTCGCGAGCCGCAGTTTGCCGACCACAGCTCTAGGTCATTGGACCAAGTCAGCCAAAAACCAACTTTGACCTCTAATAGTATTTTAGCCACGATGCCACCTCTGAGCAGCAGCCCTCGGTCAGAGTCATTGGGAACATGACCTGTACACAGAAGCCGATTGACGGCCCATTGGTTCATTGACCACCGAGAAGTAAATGAGTAACAGTGACTAACAGGGCTGCCTCAGCCATACCCTGCCCCTGTGGTCACCTCCACATGGCTCCCTAATCCCAGCAATTCTGAGACTCAGGACACTGACCTTAGTTGCTTGGGTTGCTTGCTTATTTTTCTATCTTCCAATTTATCTCACAGAAAACTGCTTAGTAGAGGTACAAACCTCTTGGTTCAAGGGAATTAGCACCTTGGTCTGTAACCTAGTTCTCTTAGCACCTAGTGGCTGTGAGCCTAGGTACTGGGCAAGTTTGGGAACAAAGAGAAAGCAGATCTGCAGCCCCCAGGCCGCAGTGCCTGAGGACAGGTGCTAAATGTGCCTCCTCCTATGAACTGGCCATGGAGATTTTTCCTAAGCCACAATGAACACTAGCCACTTCACTAGTATAAATTTGGCAACAAGGACTGACACCACGCATGCACAACCGCACACACACATATAGACACACCCGCACACACTAGAGCAGGTGAGGAGCCGAGGCCTCAGAATCTGGCTAGCAGAAGTCCAGTCCCAGTTGCTCTATCATCAGAAGGTCTTTGGGCAAATTATCATTTCTTAGACTCTACTTTCCTATCTGTAAAATAGAGATAATAGCTACCTTGGAGCGTACCTGGCAAAATAAGATGACTAAATGCCTGCTACGCAGGAAGACCTTTATGGTGATGTCAGGATCAGTAGCTCTCACTGTGTGAAGGGTCTGCTCTATGTACTGCTCATATCTAGGCACAGGTTTCTCAACCTCAGCAGGTTGGATATTTTGGCCTGGAAATTACTTGTCCTGTATATTGCAGGATGTTTAGCAGCACCTTCAGCCTCTACCCATTCGATGCCAGTAGCCCCCTCTCCCTAGTTGTGACAACCCAAAATATCTCCAGACATTGCCATGTGCCCTGAGGGTCAAAATCACCCCAAGTTGAGAACCACTGGTCTAGAGCTTCCTCACCTTGGGGGTCCAGAGCTTCACAGCATCCAGAACTGCTTTTCTGGAAACTCAGTCATTAATTCCTTGGTAATGCCGTATTGATGAGAGATTACTTTTTAATGGCCTTACAGAAAAGTTTTGTTACTTATAAATGGTACTCATATCCTGCTGCTGTAAGTATTAATTTCTAGGATTAAAATAAAAGCCTTTTTGCCATCAGGAGGACAGGAAGCAGTGAACAAAACTGAATTAGCACCGGACACTATTTTTGAATTTAGAAATTACTAAATTAGTACTCGCTGCATTTGTGAGGCCTACATTCTGGCTGAAGCTTTTGAGTTTGGGCCACTATAGACTCCTCTGGGGGTGCCCTGCAGATGGGAGGCCTTTTGACTCTACAGAGTTCAGAATATGCTCCTAGACAACCACCCCATGGTCCTCGGGCTTTACAGGTGACCGCATCAGATAGGAATGGCTATAATTTATTGAAAGCTTACCGTGTTCTAGGCCCTCTGCTAAGATCTGTAAATATTTATCTCGTGTAAACCTTATAATAAAATGATCTCTGTTTTATAGACGAGGAAACAAATTCAGAAAAGCAGGTTAACTGGCTTAAGACACAGTTGTAGTCTGTTTCTGGAACTGATCTCTAGGCCATTCTACTCCACCATCATGCTTTCATCCTCTGCTCTGCTGCCCCCTGGGTTCCCAGCTCTGGAAGTCTGGCTGTGTGTACACTTTTCTACATGGCCAGTGCCTTTTGTGATACTTGGCATTAACTAAATACATGCTGTGGAAGGAAAGAGAGGATAAAAAGAAAGAAGTTTCCGCTCTAACTCCAGAATTGGATTGGTGATAACTGGATTAATCTTTGAGCCCTCTCAGTTATCAGGTAATAAATAATAATAATAATAATCATCATCATCATCACACTTCCAATTAGATAACTTCGAAAATTTTTGAAAAGTGTTCAAGTAATATTTATATCATTTAATTGTCAAACTAGCTCTGTGAGCCAAGTAGGATAGGTATCATAGGTAAGTTTATTTGCCAGAGAATGGCTAGAACTAAAGCTTCCATCTCTGAACTAAACTGTAAAATGAGAAGGAAGAACTACAAAGAGATGGACACATTATCAGTCAACAGGAAGAATGAAGATACTTTATCAAAATTCTCTACCATGTCACAAAGGTGCCAAAGGAACAGAGAAAGGAGAAGTAATTTTCTCTTTCATTTGCCATGCAAAGTGCTTAAAGAGTAGCCACCAGACTGCAACTATAGGAAAATGTTGCAACTTGATTGCTGTCCATGCTCACTTCTGCTTCTTCTAACTTTCTCTTTCTGGCTTTCTTTTCCTAGTAGAAAATCTAAAATAAGATCCTTTGATTTCACTTCCTTTATTCATCTTCCTCTGCCCTTTAAAAATAAATCACACACACACACACAAATGGAAAATAATGTCTCGATGGCATTATGAAGTATACTTTTTATATGAAACATTGAGTTCTTTCTACATCACTTGATTTTATTTCCACATAGGTCCACAGAGGACTTTGTTTGAGAAAGCAGTACTAAAACTGTCAACACTGATAGGAATCTGTACCATCTTTATTTACCTTTAATTTATTGTAATCGTGGCCTAACTTGAATCAACAATTAAGTTATTTATCTACATTCAATAGAGAGCATTTAGCAATTGCTTTCTAAAATACTCTATTTTTGAGGTTTTCTTGCACAGGCTTTCTTAGTACTGACAGTGGTCTAGACATGTCAGTCTCTTGAACATTTAAATATTGTAAATCTGGTTAACTTACCCTGGAATTCATTTTTGTTTTTCCCTTTTCAATGAAGTAAGAAATTCTGTGTTTTTTAAAACCCAAGTAACCTTTCACAGATTTCTGATGTATTTGGGCCAAAAAAAACACATTTGGGCCAAATGACACAAGCTAAATGACTAATGAATTATGTTTCTATAGGGAAAAAAATGTTTAAGTTAGGCACCAGAAAGCTCAATAAAAATTTAAGATGGAGCCCTGGCCAGTTTGGCTCTGTGGATAGAGCGTCGGCCTGTGGACTGGAAGGTCCCAGGTTTGATTCCAGTCAAGGGCATATGCCTGGGTTGTGGGCTCGATCCCCAGTAGGGGGCGTGCAGGAGGCAGCCGATCAATGGTTCTTTCTCATCATTGATGTTTCTATCTCTCATTCCCCTCCCTTCCTCTCTGAAATCAATAAAAATAAAAATAAACATTTTTAAAAAAATTTAAGATGGAGCCAAGGGGTTCTACATGGAATATGCTTACATTAAGCAACAAATGCTCTTTTGAGGATCTGATTAAAATAACAGTAATAGTGATTATGATGCTACTTATATGGAGTTGATCCCTCACTCAATGGGATGAAGAAGCTCCTGCACCCAGTACATTTCCCTTGCATCCTGCTTCCTGCAGCAGAGAGAGGCTTGCGGTACTCTGAGTGCCCTTTGTGTAGGGGTGGCGGTGGCGATGGCGGTGGGGGGCCAGCGAGGTGTGGAGAAGTAGTTCTTCCTCGGCAGACTCATTCAGTCTCCGCACAGAGGCGTGCCAGCTGCTCTCAGTGTAGAAGACCTGCTGGATGTATGCTTGGCATTTTTAGTTCTAAGGATAAAAGTATCTCTGATTTCCTTTTGCCTCCTCTCAAAACTCTTAACTTATATTCACCATAACACCCATAAATATTAACTAATTATTCCCAGTCCCTCCTAGGCTTATTACTTTGTCAGTATGCCCCCTGACAGTACTGGCAGGTTAAGAATTATTGTCAAAGCCACGGTTCCTTTATTTATGGTCACCAAATTAAAATTGCTAACTGGAAGAGATTATATATTGTATCTTATTATACATGATAGTTACAAGGCTTCAAAGAAAGCTTAGAATGTAGGGAGAATGCTATAGAGAGATGCAGAAAGTGTGTTCAAATATTCAATATATTTCTTTCAATCATAGTTATCTTTCAGCAGAAGAAAAGATCTGAGTTTTTAAAGATGGTATCTCAAGAAAATGGAATTTGTTGTGAGAGTTTAAAGACCAATTTCCATTTTCCCCATTTGAAATGTATGCAATAATAATTTTTTCTTACATTTAAACATTGAGGTTTGTTCTAAAAATTGGGCACAGTTTTCAAATCTCAAAAATACAATGCAAAGATGATATAACATTTCAATTTCATTTTATGCAGCAATTAGCCAAGGATATTTTTAGAGCCCCTAATATATGCCAAAGGATACTAAGATAAGCATAGTCCTTATCCTTGAGCAAATAGTTATAGCAGGACATTTCAGAGCCATTTGTACAACCCCAAACTGAGTTTTAATTTCAATGTGTTTTATTTAAACTCTTTCCGCAACTGCTAAAATCAGCCCATGGAGAGCAAGCATCACAGCACCGCTTGAATCATACAGCCTTAAACAAGGGCTGCCAGGATTAAATAGCAACAAAACCACTAACCCCACTTCCTCCTTTAAAAGAAGTCGAAGTGAAAACATCAACCACTGCCTCCTGTAAAAATGGAGAGTAAAACCTGAAGCAGGTTCACTGCTGTCAGCCCGGGATCCAGGAGCCCCATGTGCACTGGGAGGAACCTCCCGGTCCGGCTGACCCAGCAGGCATTTGCACCAGTTTGGTGTGTGCGCGCACATTCGTCTACAACTCTACAGGGACGTCTGATAACACTGGTGAAGCAGGTAGATACACATCAGCCCTGCAGCTGGGAGCAAATGTGTTGTTCCAGTAAGAAACTCAACTAAGATTCCTATTGTTTTGGAGCCCCTCCTCACTGCAGTTTCACAGACGGTACTGAATAGTCCCTGAGAAAATAACTAGACATCAATTTAATTGTAACTGTAGGGAGCTGAAGAACATTCAAAGAGAGACTGCGGAGCTCAAGGCTAGGTCCCAGGTGACACTCAGGTCCCTTCTATTGTGAGGTGGATCCAGTGCTGCCTCCCAACATTTTAATTTTTTTCTTTTTATAGCAACAGTAACCATAACATGAAAGACAAAGGCTAAGCCACAACATCAAAGACAGTTTGCAGATTGACATGAGCAGTGAAGGAATAAATGACAAAGCTGAGCCATCTGTTACCTTTTTAAAGACGACCTGGGAGTGGAAGCTGCTGTGGACTTGCTGGGCTGATTGCGATCTGTCCTCTGTGCTGGGGAAGGAGGAGTTGTGTCACTCTGGCCGGGCTGATCCTCTGGAAGTGGAGGTGCTCTGAGTACCTACATGTGTAAGGAAGTGTCAGGCTCCCTCCTCACTCTGTGAGTCACCCTTGTTGTGACACTTGATGATGACTAAGTCTTCTATCGATGAAGTAAGCCACGAAGTTGTGGGTCATGTGTTTCCAAAAGACATTTTAAAAATACAGTATTTTTAGCAAATTAAATTTAGCAACTTTCAGAAGGGACTTAAAAATGACCAATAACTTTCCTTTAACTGTGAGGACAATTTTTTGGCCAAATTAGGGAGCTGAAATACTATATCATTGAAGCATTTTATAAACTGCCTGGCACCAGGCTTGAGTTGTGATTATTGTTCATGATCTCTAGGTTGTTTGTTGCTTGTCTTTCTTTCTTTCTGTTACTGTGCCTTTATTGATTTAGTACTCTTTCAGTCCTAGGAGAGTTGGTAGGGGAAATGAGTCTCTGATTATTTATTTATTTATTACCACTTTTATTAAAACTATTGGTGAGCAAGGAGACCAAAACAATTTATTTTTTAAATATATTTTATTGATTTTTTACAGAGAGGAAGGGAGAGAGATAGAGAGTCAGAAACATCGATCAGCCGCCTCCTGCACATCTCCTACTGGGGATGTGCCCGCAACCAAGGTACATGCCCTTGACTGGAATCGAACCTGGGACCTTTCAGTCCGCAGGCCGACGCTCTATCCACTGAGCCAAAACGGTTTCAGCGAGACCAAAACAATTTAATGAAACAAGGTTTTGGATTTATTTTGAGTCTTACTTTAATGAGTGTTTTAAAGTATGACAAGAAGATCTTACTGAAGTGGTCACGGGAACTGAGATCACTGAGAATAGGAAAGGACGCCCCATCCCTCCCCAGAGGTGATCTGTTTCAGAGTGTATTATAATTGACCAGGCATATCCTGAAAAGTATTGAGGTTACAGGTGATGAGGGGGAAGTTATGCTGCTAATATGTGCCACCCCTCCAGGCTTGCACCTCCCCCTTAGGCACGCAGGCTGATAGACGGGTATAAACTCCACTGAAACTACTTAGTTTCAGTTTCCTAATGTACCAGTTTATGGTTATACATCTCGGATTCCCCAGGCTTCTTCTGTGTTCCTTCTTTTAAAAATGCAGTTTATTAAGATTTAGTTGGGGTGAGTGGATGAATTAATATATCTGTCTAGGTTAACTCTAGAGACATTGCTATTATCCTATAAATTAAGTGGGGGATCTTTTTTTTTTTCTCCAAAAGAATTTTATTTCCTCAGGTAAAAATTAGGGTACCAAACATGTGCCAAATATACTTTTCCCCTTTAACAACCCATAAGTCAGAGTAAGACTTAAAGAGAAAACCTTTTAGAGAAATAATACATTGACTTCAATCCACATGAGGAAAGATATAAATGATTAATATTGGACCCTTCTTGTGAGCAAGTTATTGTCACTGAGAGGTGGAGAGAGTTGCAGGCATCTGGGTAGCCATGAAGTAGAGAAGGGCGAAGGACAAAGAAAAGGCTATTTAAGTTTTGCTGATTCAATACTCTAGTCTAGTGTAGGTCTGTTATAAAAATATCCCAATATGGACGAAAAAGGGGCCACATACTAAACGTGACAAACTCAGGAGAGGCCAGCATGGTGGGCCTTACAAACTCAGAGACTGAAGTACCCACATAGGATGGTCTGAACATAAACATTCCTAACTAAAAGCAGGTCGTGGTGTGTAGTCACGTCCTAGGCCTGCTGCTTCCTTAACAAAGGTCAATCTTTATCTTGAGTGAGCCTGTCTATTGTCCTTTTGCATCTAAGCTAGGGATAAGGAACTTCCGGCCTGCTGGCCCTAGGAGGTCGGAGAATTCATTAATGTCTGGCCCTGCCAAGGTATTAGGAGTGAGTTAATTAAATGTTTGAGCAAATACAGCAGGCTAATTTTTAAGTTGATAATTTTGTATGGCATTCAAATGATGTCATAAATATCCAAATGGTCCCTGGCAGAAAAAGGTTCCCAACCCATGATCTAGGATAACATACATTTGAAACATCAGAGTAATCTTTTCTAAACCCCCTCAGGGCACAACCTCTCTACCCGAGCACCAGATCCCAGGAATCCTCATTGTTATTTTGTTCCCAGAATAACAACTCTACTAGTATATGCTGTAAATGATAATTATTAATATTACCCTGTAACCCCCAAGGTAAAAGAAACCTGTGTCACGCTAGCCAGCTGGTTTGACTCATTGGATAGAGTATCCCCTCCCCCCACCTTAGACTGAAGGGTTTCGGGTTCCATTCTGGTCAAGGGCATGTACCTCCGTTGCAGACTCAATCCCTGCTTCAGTCAGGCAGGTGCAGGAGGCAACCAATTGATGTGTCTCTCTCACATCAATGTTTCTCTCTCTGTCTCCCCCTCCCTTCCACTCTCTCTAAAAATCAATGGAAAAAGAAACTCGGGTAAGGATTAACAACAACAATAAAAAAGAACTGTATGTCTCTCCATCTTATTTTTTATCCAATCCCAGAGATATCCCCTGATTTGATCTCTCCTGCCCCCTTAATCTACCACCAATGGCTTTCATGCAACCCTTCTTTGATTCTAACAGATAAAATAAGCTGCAAAACTGCCATTTTCTCAATTTGTTGAGATTTTGCCTCCTGGCATTTGTTGTCAGTTTGGCTCAAAAACACTCATAAAAATTCTATACAGGTTTAGAAATTTCTTACATCAATACCAAATAGACTAAAAAAAAAGATGTTTTGACTGATTTGTATATTGAGAACTAGAACTAAAACTCTTGCTATGTCTAAATCACTCAATTCCAGTGGATCCGGGTTTTTAAGAGTTCAGTTTTATTAGCCCTGGCACCAGGGTTGGAACATTTTCTCCTCTGGTCAAATGATCCTATTTAGCTGTTCAGTTAATGGAATCATTTGCCAGCAGCACTTTATCCGGCCTGTAACTATATCTGCCTTCAAATTCACCTCTTAAGTGCTAATTTTTCCTTCATTCCATTCTGTAATAAGGCAACCTATGAAAGTGCTATTTTGTTCAGAACTCACTCTACATTAGACTTCTGGTCATCCAAGGTGATGTAAAAAATCCAGAACTGAATTGCCATAGTATTTTTTTCCTAATTCCTTTTTAAAACAGAAGATTGCACAGTGGATTTCATTTAAATGTAAATGTAAATGTTGACAAACGGTAATTCTAGAGGGGTAAGGCTAGATACTGCAAAACACTAACATGACTCTCCTTTTCCTTCTAAATTCATAGGCCCCCATGTTTCCCTCCAAAGGTGCCTTCTCCACCCTTTTCAGACACCACAATACAAGGAGAATATTTAGATTCCTGGTTGTCTCAGATGACATGCATTGGGCTTCTCAGATGACATACATTTGGTAACTGCACAGGGCTGAACATGGAGCAAACCACAGATAATCCTGAAATGGGAGTCGAATGGAGAAAAGCACTTCCAGCAGGAGTGTGGCTGGTGCTACTCTTGTAAGGATGGTGGGGGCCAAGGCTGTCATGGAGTGTTCATGTTGACCTTCCCCTTCCTGGCATAATAATAGAATCCTCTCTCCAAGGTCACCCTCAGTGGAGTGCATTTCTCTGAATAACTATGAGTTGGTACTAGGACTGTATATTTTTATTAAAAATTTTTGTTGTATTTTTAAAATGTTTAAATTACAGTTTTCATTCAATATCATTTTGTATTAGTTTCAGTTGTACAGCGTAATGGTTAGCCATTCATATACTTTACAAATATTTTCAATACCCAACAGGCACCACACGTAGTTATTACAATATTAATGACTGTATTTCCTATGCTGTACTTTATATCCTCATGACTATTTTGTAACTTCCAATCTGTACTTCTCAATCCCTTCACCTTTTTCATCCAGTCCCCCAAACCCTTTCCCCTCTGGCAATCATCACTCTGTTCTCTGTGTCTGAGTCTGTTTCTATTTTGTTTTGTTTATACTGTTCTTTAGGTTCCACCTATAAATGCAATCACGTGGTATTTGACTGTATATTTTTAAAAGAGCATTTTGTAATTTCTATCTCCTCCCTTTATGAATGGAACAGCTCTTTTATTTCCACTATAGAAGTCTCCCTTGCTACACCAACAATACCTTTGACATTGGAGCAGAGCAGGTCAATTGTAAATGATGCCCATGAATGCATAGCTAGGCTTGGTCAAAACTAGGAGCTTTGTTACTCATTTGTCATTTCCTGACTCTCCCAACTGTAAAATGAAGCAGGTTAATCTTTTGTTCCTCTACACTGTAAGATTCTTGGAAATACTATTAGGGACTGAGTCATGAGAACTTTTGGTAGATTCTTTGAAGAAAGATTTTTCTTATTTGCAGAACACACAACCTTTTAGCTTACTCAAACAAGAGATCTTAGTTTGAAAGGTAGGGTGAGGAGTATTATATTGGAGAGCATTGTCCTGAAAAGGAGCAAGAGAGGTGGGTGAGAAGGAAGGTAAAGGACCAGAAACACTAGGGATGCCTGGAAACAGGGAGACTTGCAAGAAATAAGATGGGAACCTTAATAAGAAAAATGTGACTCTCAAGAGGAGAGTGTTAGGGTCCCTGAAGAAGGAACATAAGAGGCCCAAAGAAGTAAAGAATTACAAATTTATTAGGTCATCTGGAGACCAGATGGGCTGAGTCCCCAAATGGCACCAGCGCCCAGGGATGGGGAGTTAGAGGTGTTAAAGGACTCTAGACGGGCTTTTTCAGTGGGCAACTCTCTGGGTGGGTCCTGCTCCTGGGAGGGTCCCCAGGGGAAGGATAATGGTCTTAGCAGGTGGACTATGGTCTAGTGAAAGGGAATGTCGGTTGGGAAGTGGTCTAAAGGTCAGTTCCCAGGGGAAGGGGTATTCAATTATCTGATCAGACCTAACAGGGGGGAGGTGGATACTCAGGATCTCAAGAAAAGCTTTGCAAGGATCCATGCACAGGAGATTGTGGTCTCATGGAAAGATTTATTTGGGATTTCTGCCCCTGCACTTCCAATATTCTATCTGTCTCCGTCCCACCATGGAAAAAGTCTAATCTTGTCTTCAGCAAGGCCAAGACAAAGGCCAGTGCCCAGAGTTTCTGCTTCATATTCCTTTGGAGCCCGGTCAGTCTTCTGTGGGTTCCAGGTGGCCACTAGACCGGCATGGTCCTGTGCTTTGGGGGCAAGAGAGTGTGCATGATCAAAAGGTCCAGTACAGGTCATTGAGTGAGAGAGAAAGAGATGGAGAGGGAGAGGGGGAGGGAGAGGGAGAAGGAGACAGAGAGAGGAGAAGAGGAAAGGGGGAGAGGGAGAGAGGAGAAGAGGAGGAAAAGTGGAGAGGGGGAGAGGGAGAGGGAGAGCTTTTTGTCTCCTGGGATTATAACCAGGAGCTTTTTCAAAATAGCAAATCAAATTCCCAAAATTCCGCAGGCTTGCATTGGGGTCCACACCCTAGCCAATGATCTTTTCCCCAGGTTTGACTGACAGTCCTCTATGGTTAGGTACCTCCCCCTGCACAATTTTGACTTTACTGTGCATGTGCTTATCTCCCCGGGAGGGGAGATAGGGGTGTTAATCCTTGGTGAGCAATGCTCTGATTCCTTGGAAAGCGTGTGAAGCTGTAACTTCCTGGTGAAGCAAACAGGCTCAGTGTCGCCAGCTGACCATGCTCAACAATCTCTGGCTTCACTTGTTCTCTTCCTTTTAATCACTAGCTAACAATGGTAACTTGACCATCACATGTACAGCATTAAAAAAAAAAAAGTTGCCCTAACAGGTTTGGCTCAGTGGATAAGGCATCAGAATGTGGACCAAAGGGTCTGGGGTTCGATTCTGGTCAAGGGCACACACCTGGGTTGCAGGCTCATCCCTGGCTCAGGCCCTCGTTGGAGCACAACCACTCAATGTGTTTCTCTCACATCAATGTTTCTCTGTCTTTCCCTCTCTTTTCCACTCTCTCTCTAAAAAAAAAAAAAAAAAATCAATGGAAAAATATCCTCAAGTGAGGATTTTGAAAAATAATAATAAAATAAAAATCAGAAAATTTTTTTAAAAAGTTCCCTGGCTTAAGAATGATTCTCTTGCTAAATTTCCTGTTTTCTTCTAATCTGAAACATATTTTTTTCTTAGAATTCTAGCTTAGATAATAAAGAATCTAATGAAACTAAGAGCAGATGCTACATTTGATTGTGTGATGTGCAAGGACTATCCTGTAGGAAAGAACACACCGGATCCATAAGACGGAGAGCATTAGAGATAACTCAGCAGTCTGAGATAACTGTCTTCAGACCATGTTGGTGGGTATTCTGAACTGTTTGTTCTGTGCCAAGTCTGTGTTAGGCTCATGAGATACAAAGATGAATAAATAGGGACTTTTCTATTGAGAAATCACTCATTAAGAAACCTCACGGAGCTTTTCCCTTTCCTTGAATGACTCCCACTTCTTGCTGACTCCCAACTTGTGAGTCTCATTGTGACTATTTTTCTGCCCCTTGAGGCTATGTTAGATTACGGGGGGCGTGGTAGGGGGGGGGGAGCAGGAAGGGTGACCTCATCTTTATCTGTGAATCTCCACAGCCTTTTTTAGAAAGCTATCTGGAAACATCTATTAAAAAGTAATATATAAAAAAAGTAATATATATATTTAAATATTTTTATTGATTTCAGAGAGGAAGGGAGAAGGAGAGAGAGATAGAAACATCAATGATGAGAGAGAATCATTGATCGGCTGCCTCCTGCATGCCCTGGGGATCGAGCCCGAAACCTGGGCATGTACCTTCGACCAGAATTGAACCTGGGACTTTTCAGTCCTCAGGCCAATGCTCTATCCACTGAGCCAAGCTATATATTACTTTTATATCCAGCAATCCCACTCCTGGAAAGCCAACCTATAAAAACAAAAGCTAGTACATCTGTATATATGAACTAGATGTGCCAATAAGAACTGGGAACAGAGTTATTGTCACTGGAAGTGTTGTAGGCAGTGGAACAGAACCAGGTGTTAGACTGGTGGGGTAGGACCAGACCTAGGTTCAGCAACCTCAGTATTTGAGTTCTGGCTAAGAAAGAATTCAGAGCCCAGAATAAAACTATAAGATAACATTTATTTGTAAAATCACTGAGGTAAAAGAAGTAATTTGTAGAAGAAATGGGCTTAGGAAACAAGGTATAGAGGTAAAGGAAGGGCCCTGGGAGCTGGGGAGTGAGGAAGGTAATGGTAGGTGCCTGGGAAAGGGAGGAGAAAGGCTGGGGCATGCTCCTGGGAGGGAGAGCGCCCTGGGTCCTGGGTTTTACGGGATTTCAGGGTAGAGATTTTAGGGGAGGTCCCACAAGAAGATCTTAATGGAATATTCAGTAGCTTTCCAGGTGTCCTTTCAGGGTCTAGGTCTCTACTGGTTGATTCATTGGTGCTGGGGGAGGGGGTCATTATCCAATGCAGTTGGTCCTGAGGTCAGCCTCAGTGTCATTGGTCTGGTTTTGCTGCTATTCTGAGCCTGGAGCTGAAATACAACTGAGGCCTAGATGTTATCTCTAGGGAGGAAGGGTCAGGGGGTCTAAACCAAATACCAAGGATATGCTAGGGGAGGAAATGTCACCCTGGAGGTGAGGTCCTACCTTACAATTGTGCTTGCTAAGTACCCAGGAATTTCCACCCTGGGTGCTTAGCAAGCACAATTCCTGGGTGCTTAGCAAGCACAATTGTAAGGTGGGACCTCACCTCCAGGGTGACATTTCCTCCCCTAGCATATCCTTGGTATTTGGCCAAGGTCACTTCTGTACCTGGCCAATTGTCCTTGCTCTGCTCATGCCTATCTAACTTCCTACTACAAGGGTATATACCTAGGTTGTGGGTTTGATCCCTGGTTGGGGCATGTATGGGAGGCAACTGATTGATGTTTCTCTCTCTCTCCCTCCCTTTCTCTCTCTTTAAAAATCAATTAAAAAAAAAACATCCTCAGGCAAAGCTAAAAAAAAAGAGCCTTTATTGTTTAGGCTAATTACTGAAAGATTAATGGATGAAGTAATATGATGGCTGGAAATTGTTTTAAAATCTACAAGTGTGGCAGGAGAGGATGCAGGTGTGGCTGAGCCAGGATTAGCCATGGATGTATGGTGGGGCTAGTGAAGGGTACATGGGAGGTCAGAATACTAATCTACTTTTATGTATGTTTGAAATATCCTATATAATAAAGAGGTAATATGCAAATTAACCCTCATACCCTCACAAGATGGCTGCCTATGACCAGGCTGGCGAGGGGGGAGGGTTAGTGAGGGATGACCAAATGACTGAACAGCAGGCTGTGTGGGGCAACCAGGCCAGCAGAGGGCTGTGAGGGGTGACCAGCTGGCGGGGGGCGGGGGTGAAGTTGGGGGAGACCAGCCCAGCAGGGGGGGCAGTTGGGGGGCAAACAGTCCAGCAGTGGGGAGCAGTTAGGGGCGACCAGGCTGGTGGGTGGGAGGCATTTAGGAGTGACCTGGCTGGCAGCGGGGGGCAGTTAGGGGCAACCAGGCAGGCAGGCAGATGAGCGATTAGGAGCTAGTGGTCCAGGATGTGAGAGGGATATCTGACTGCGGGTTTAGGCTTGATCCCTGGGATCGGGCCTAAACTGGCAGTCAGACATCCCCCAAGGGGTCCCAGATTGGAGAGGGTGCAGGCTGGGCTGAGGGGACCCCCCCTCCCCCATGCATGAATTTCATGCACTGGGCTTCTAGTTCTATTATAAAAAGTTTAAAACATGATATAACTACACTTTGTTATTTATATGTAAGATAGGTATTATTTGTTTGAAAGCAAACTGCCTGTACACTAAGCTGAGTGCAAAACATCACATTCTAGAAATGGCCATGTTGTTAACAAAACTTACCAAAAATAAAAGGGGTGTTGTTATAATACCCTGCTGAAGTTGGTCGGCTGGAGGCACAGATAACGTCTCATGGTGAAGTAGATCTGTCCTAATGCAGGTTAACTTCCCAGCTATCAGTGGCCCTCCAGTGCAGTGCCAAACATTTGTTAAGTAAATGTCCCATATGAACTTTGTGCCTTATATTTACTATGTACCGGGAGCACTTCCTGGATGGCAGCTTTCTAAAAGGTTCACCATCAACTTATTGTAAACATTTTCTGATATTAATAACTATTATTTTGTTAAGTGATTTTTAAAAAGTTTTATTATATTCCATCATATGGGTATGCTTGTCCAACCTCTTATAATTGAGCATTTAGACTGCTTCTAATTTTTCATTGTCATGAAAAATGCTTTGAAGAACGTTTAAATGAATGTCTTTTCGTACCTCTGATTGTTTACTTAGAATACATTCCTAAAGTTTATACTATTTAAGCATCTGAATATGGTTGAAGTTTGTTGTATATTGTTTCAGTAACGGACAAGCCTCCTCCCTAACCATTTCCTTGTGTGTAGTCCCTTACCACATTGAATCTGAGTTTGGCCACAGGGCTTGTTTCAGAAAATGGGGCATTGGAAGAAGTGATGCAAGGGCAGGCTAAAAAACCTGCCTTGTGTAATGCTGCCACCATAGAAAGTCTGGGCTAGGTTGCTGGAGTGTGTGGCACAGCCATTTGCCAGCACCAAACCACCAAACGTGAGTTAGGGGAGCAGAATTTGCCACCAAAAATATGTCTCTTAGGCATAGGATTATTGTAGGCTGGTTATTTTTAAGAAACAGTGGACATAAGAGAAGCTCTGAAAATTAAGTAGAAGTTTAAATAGAAGTAGGTGTTCCAGCGTCCTTCATTGAAAAGACCATTTTTTTTCCTCCATTGAAAACTCTGAAAATCAGGTTTTCCTCTTTCTAGAATCTCTTGTGTGATTTTTTTTCCCTGTGGGTTGTAGTTGTTTGTTGAATGACTTTTCTAAGCTATTTTAGTAAAGAATGTATTTTTTTGGTTGATCCCTACAATCTCTATTTCTTTTGCTTAGTAGACAGCTAGTTGTTTGATATTTTCTTAAATGGATAGGAAATTTAGCTCTAATTAGCTGTAAGAATCTCAGCAGCAGTTAGAGAAACCAGCTCAACCTTAAGGTCATGCAAAATGTGGCTAATCCAGGCTTTAAGTTACAGCAACATTTCTCACACCAGAGCCTTCTCGGCGGTTAACCATGGCTCCAGGATGGAAAGTTTGTCACCCAGAAGGGCTGACTGAGTTAACTATAGATATTTTATAAGAAGGAGGGCCAGCAAGTAGAGATGTGGAGGGGGAAAAGGTTTCATGTTTTAACAGATTTGAATTGGCAGTGACACACCAGCAGTCAGGGTGAGGGAGGGAAGTCAGTAATCACTTAGGTGGGGGAATCACTCGGAGAAGCCATGGGAAGTCATTGCAATCAAGATTTGAGACGAATCATTGAAGAGTCATTTAGACTGTTTCTTCCTCTTTTTTTCTTACTTCCTTGTGTTATTTTCTGAATTCCTTGTGATCATATCTTCAGAATGTCTAAAATTGAGTGTGCATGCATGTGTCTGTCGATATGTGTTTTCCTATATCCCCTCAAAAAGTAATGATGCAGTTTAGTTTTTGGAGCTATCTAGGAATGATAAGGGATACCAGTGAGCATAGATCTAGTTGCACAGGAAAGAATATCCTGGTAAAGATGCCTTAAGTAATAAAAGCAATTATTTCACATTATATGAAATCTGGAAGCATTTCATTTCAGGGTCGGTTCAGTGGCTCAGTCATATTATCAAAGCCGAGGCTCTTCCCACCTCTCCACCCTGCTATCCTCAGCATGTGGCTCTTCACTTTTCAGTATATCACCTCATAGTCACCAGAAATAAGTCCTGAAATTCTGACTTGGAGGCAAATACTATAACTT
The DNA here is from genome assembly GCF_000147115.1 of Myotis lucifugus. Lineage (NCBI taxonomy): Eukaryota > Metazoa > Chordata > Mammalia > Chiroptera > Vespertilionidae > Myotis > Myotis lucifugus. The sequence continues at coordinate 12,227,670 of NW_005871053.1, forward strand.
AGAATATGATACATGATGTGTTTGCTTTTGCTTCACACACACACACACACACACACACACACCACATTCATTATACTAAAAATAAAGACATAACCCTGACTGGTTGGCTCAGTACACCAAAAAGGTTGTGAGTTCGATCCCAGTCCAGGTACATATGGGAGGCAACCAACTGATGTCTCTCTCTCTCTCTCTCTCTCTCTCTCTCTCTCTCTCAATATCCTCAGGTGAGGATTAAAAAAAAAAAATAAAGGCACATATAACAGCCCAGAAGAAAATAAACACCAGAACTGTCATTAGTTTATATGCCCATAATAACATGTGAGGGTCTGAAATGAATTCCTGAGAATGCAACCACACTTCCATATCCAATAAGGAGGTAAGGATGTGGGAAATCAGCTAAGGTTGGATGGCTGTGGTCTAAAAATAAGGATGAGTAATTGCATCCTGGGAGAGATAAGTGTGGGCTCCCCCAGGAGGTCTGCTGAAACTCTTGGGCTGAACTGGGAAAGAGTCCCTAGTGTAATGGTAGCCACCTTGACATCTTTATCAGACCAGGCTGCCAACCTCAGATTTTTAAAAAAATTTAATTAATTTATTTTTTTTATTTTATCTTACCTCAGTTTGATGCTCATGACCAGGATCCCCTAGTTAATCACTCTTAATTATTATTTAAAATTGTGACATTCCCAAGTGAGAAGCAATGAATTAGTGAATCAGGTCTAGATAGCTGACTACTTTAGAGCAGAGGTTCACAAGTTATGTGTCCTGATGTATTAAGGAGTCACCCAGAGTTAGCAAGAGTGGAAGTGGGGAGCTCTGAACAGCCAGTTGCAACATAGCAATAAAAATAATGTGGCTCTCTTCACTTTTCCCCTCAAAGTTAAAAATTTTAGTTTACCAACATCCATCTGGATTGAAAAGCTTATATAGATAACTGGATTTTGGATTTATGGGGCTATGGGATTGTTGTCCAAAGACATGATTGACTAATTTGGTGAAACTGGTTTACTGTTGCCATGGTAGGTTGTATTAGCAATGAATTGCCTTGCTTTAGGCTAGGGAGTAATAGATATCACTTACACCTTAAAAATATAACTACTTAACATAGATCACCATGACCTACGCTTGACTATTAATATCCCAACAAAGGAATGGTTCCCAAGACTGATGCATCACCTTAAGAAGCTGAGGCATGAAAGCTCAATCCACCCAAAGGTTCAGGCAGGCTTGCCGATTTCCAGTGAGAAATGAGTTCATTTGACACTTCAGATGTCTACTCAACACCATAGGCACAACCACTTATTAATCAATTTTATTCTGTTTTTTTTTCTTCTTCTTATTTAGTTCACCTATTCCTCTCCCTTCTCCAATTACTGATATTCCCTTATAAATTTTTCTTTTAGTATTTGACATGATGTGTACAATGATGAGCCTTTAGGAATAGATAAGAACTACACTAAAAATATGAGAAAATACTTGCTTATGAGTGAAGTCTATAGTCTATGCCAGTTTTCCTCACTAGAGAGATAAACAAAAACAGAAATGCTGACCATATATTGAGTGCCAAAGTAGATAAGATCAATGTATACATCTCATTTAGATAATTGTAAATTACAACTTGATAAGAGTGTGATTAAATGGTCTTATTTTATGTTATTTTTTCTATAGAGGGAACATAAACATCTAAAATATATATTGAAGTTACTCAACTCACTACTTTCAACTTTTGTCCCCATGATCATCTTGAAGAAACCATGCTTTGAAGACAATGATAAAATTTTGTATGTGTCAAATGTTTTACTCTAAATAGCCCAACAAGTGGTGCTTAGAGGAGTTCCAGGAGCTAAGGCCATGACATAGGGTGGGGACAGAATGTCCACTGAGCAAAGGGGGTCTTGTGTTCTTTTCACTGCTCCATTCTACCTCCCTCTGAATTGAGCTAAACTACAGAAACTGTATCCTTCTACACATTCTGCTATAAAAACACAAAACTACCCAAGGAAGTTTTAATTTAGACATATTTTTTGGCCACAAAACACAGTCAATTATATTATGTCAATCTGGCTTTTTACAACTTACATTGATTTCCATGGTGGTGATGATCAAGCTAAAGAGTCTGTCATTGGTGTACATGTGCAAGACTTCCCCTGACCTGGAGTTCCAGTTGTAGACTGTCTGGGACTCATTCTACTGGCATTGAAAACCCTTCTTTGTTTGTCTTCACTTATGTTTTACTTATTTGTTCATTGCTTACACCTTGCCCCACTAGAGTGTAAATTACAGAGGGCAGGGATTCTCATCTGTTTTGATCTTTCCTGCATCCCAGAGGTTAGAACAGTTTTGGCACATAGTAAGCACTCAAAAAGTAGTTGTTTTAATGGAAGGACAGCAGGAAATGTAACCTTACCCATTTTCAGGCCATAAATCATAAAGAAAACTCGCCCACTGCTGAAACAAATTAGGAATGATTAACTCAATACTCTCTTCCCCCAGGCCTGTCAGGGGCCAGACTGAAGGAGAAAAGGAAGACACCATTAGCCCTCCGAGGGGCTCAGGATAGGTTGCTGCTTTGTCCTTACTTTTCTCATCTACAAGATGAGGTGGTCAGAGAAGAAAAACAACATGTCCTTGAATAATATCATTTCACCCAATGTCATTTCATTACAAAGTTGATGAGGAGGAAAAAATTGATTCCCAGACAGGGCCCCTGTCTGTGTGGAATTTGCACGTTCTACCACGTCTGCATTTTCTCTGGGGACTCTGGTTGCCTCCCACACTTCAAGATGAGTATGTGGGGTGAATGGGTGTGTCTCCATTGTCCCAGACTGAGTGAGTGTGTGTGCATGTATGTGTGTGTAGGAGGTGGGGTGTATGTATGTGTGTGGTCCTGTTCAAGGGGACTCCTTCCTGGTGGCCTGAGCTGCTGGGAGAGGCGCTGGCCACCCTGACACTGAACTGGGGATAAGTGGGTTGGAAAATAATGTTTTTATTCATCTCTCTTAAATGTATGTGGAGCTCACATTTATTTCAATATTTAGGTGATGTTTTTATGACCAGAAATATGCCCTAGGAACTTAACTCTTGTTTGTATCAATTAGTCTATGGTAAAATCGGTTTCATTATACACTGGTTCATTTAAAATCCAAGTTTTTAAGAACCTGTTGACGATGTTAAGTGAGGACTTACTGTATCTGCAATTTCCTGCTCTAAAACTCTATGCTTCATCTTCCCCTAGGTCTACATGCCACACAAAGGAGGTCTTAGGGTGCTAGGACCGTGAGACGCTCCACTCTGGCTCTGAGGTGACAGTTTTCTCTGTAGCATTTTCACCTTTTAACTGTTGTCAATAACTTTGCCATAACAAAGATAGCAAAATTTTATTGAGAATTTTCTCCCAATCACATCTACAATCCTGCAGCTCTCTTTTTGGTTTTATAAAGCAAAGTTCTTTTTCTGGGTCTTAATTGGTGTCAAATAGGATATTATTACATTTATGTCACCTCACAAGTCATTCCATTCCAGGACTGCTCAAACTAGGTCAGATAGGGAACATAAAGAAATCCTCCTTTGCTTTGCTGACCTTGATATCTTGAGCTTTTGAAATATAAATATAAAGAATTTGGGGCTAAATGATGAACTATCATATATCTGCATTCCAGTAGGGACAAATAGTAGTGGGATGCTAAATTTTCTTTTTTCTTTTCTTTTCTTTTCTTTTTTTTTTTTCAGAGAGGAAAGGAAGGGGAGAGAGAAATAGAAATATCATTGGTCAATTGCCTCCCACCACACCCCTCACTGGAGATCGAGCCCAGAACCTGGACATGTGCCCCGACTTGGAATCAAACCATGACCTTCTGCTTCATAGTTGACGCTCAACCACTGAGCCACACCAGCTGGTCTGGATGCTAAATTTTAAATAAAACTTTTAAATTGAGAAAATGTATCCTTATTGTGTAAATTGACCTGATTTTCTGCAAACTGAGAAGCACTGGCCCACTGACTGCATTTCAGAGCTCAGGCGGAGGAATGTTAGCATAGGGTGGTCAGGAGCATAGGCTCTGGACCTATTCGTTAGATGCTCTTGGGTGGATTACTTAACCTCTCTGTGCTTCCTCAATAATAGCATCGAACGTCTAGGGCCGTGGTCAGCAAACTGTGGCTCGAGAGCCACATGTGGCTCTTTGACCCCTTGAGTGTGGCTCTTCCACAAAATACCAAGTGCGGGCGTGCACATACAGTGCGATTGAAACTTCGTGGCCCATGCGCAGAAGGCGGTATTTTGTGGAAGAGCCACACTCAAGGGGCCAAAGAGCCGCATGTGGCTCGTGAGCTGCAGTTTGCCGACCACTCGTCTAGGGTTATTGAAACGCCTAAATAAGGTAGTACAAATAAAACTTCAACTGAGCCAGGCACCCAACAAGGGCTTGACCACTGTTGGCTGTTATTCATCGCAGAAGGCCATAATAAAACATGCTTAGGCAAGGGTTAGCTCAGGCAGGAAGAGAGATAAAAAAAAATAAGAGCATTTTGAGAAAATGTAAGGATTAACAAAAAAAGAAGAGGAACAGATATGGGCAACACAAGACCATTGGATAAGCTATATGTGTTTATTTGACTTACATTTCCGTTCATTTGAACCTTTAAAAAAATCATGAATCTACTTACTAGTACACAGGACTGCATGTGTAGATGAAGTAGGGCTTGAGGTTATTGACTATTCAGGCAAGGTGCAAAGGTCGTCGGAGCAAAGGCTGTTTCAGGTGTTCTTTTAGGTTATCTGTCTCCTGGAAAATCTGGAGACCTGCAACCCAGGGATTTTCCAAGAATAATCTTTCTAAACTGAGGGGGAAAGTCTAAAGATTTTGTTGTTGTTTTGTTTTGCCTTACTATGTTTTTAAATAACTTTTCAAAAATAAGGCTCTATGAAAAGAAGAGTTGGAACTCGCCTCTCTTTCCCAGGCAAATCAGTACTTTCCACAGCCCATTGACCCCTCTGAGCATTTCCCCAGCACACTCTGTGTTGGGGGTTATTACTTTGAGCGCGTTCAACCTTTTCTCAGGTGTCACTGAACTGTGCTTAGGCTGGCCTTCAGGGCATTGACCCTTAAGCAAATAGATAATGTTCTCAAAAAAGTTTGAATTCTGTTGAATGCTTTATAATGAACACCGAAGTTGGAAAAACCCTTTGACTCTCCACAGTGGAGTTCATTGTTTCTTCTGGCTTCCTCGAGTTCACGTTCACAGGTAAGCGACTTATAATTTCTACAGCATTTGAGGCCTATGTTCTGCAAGTTCATTTCCTCTAAAGCTCACTGTGTGGGGCATTGTGTTTTTTATTTACTAAAGGGTGGCCTTTTGTCATGCGATAATAATATGACTTGCAGAATAATGAATGATTTCATAATATTATATACACTACAGATGACTCCTAATTTGTAGCAATGCTATTTTATGAATCCATTCTCTTGAGAATCTGTGGTGTATGGGGATGTGTTGTACAAATGGGTGAATAGATTGAATAATCTACCAAAAATGAAAAATGCCAATGAAGTTTCTTAACTTGGCTTTATGAAAGCATAATTCTGTTTGCACTGATAGCCACAAATCCTTACCCCAGAAAGCTGGTGCTGGTTTAATAAAGAACTATACCGACTTACCTTTTTTTTCTCCAACACCATGCTCATTTCCTCATTCTCCCAGTTTCTAATAATTTAGATACTGAAAAATATGAGCTCTGGGATACCTGGCTAAAGGGGGAAAAGTTGGTTTCTAGAATCTAATTTTATGGTTCCCTAGCTAGTAGAAATTACATGTTGCTGATTATTTGAATGCATAGATAAAGTATCATACACATTTAAGACTGGAATTAAGTGCGGTATTTCTAAATGTTCTGAGGGAGGACTCGCTTTCTAGACATTTTAGAGACACATTAAAATGATTGTACCTTAGACTCTAAATATTTGGATCTAATCGTGATTATTATTAAACTTTTAAGGTATTGACTTATGTATAGGCTCTTGTTTAATAGAGGTTCTTTCTATGTGTAGGTACCCGCCAACCGACCCCCCAAACCCCCTACAGCTCCAGACTTAGTTACTCCTGGGCTCGCTCTGTAACTCTGTAATGATCTCTGAAGCCTCCATTTCCCTGCTGAGGATTAACTGTTTACACACCCCTCCCCACTTGATTGTAAGCCCCTTGAATAATTTGAGTCCCACCACTAAGAGTAGTAGTGACAAATATTTGCTGATGAATGCTGGGAGTGAATTAGGAAGTAATTTAGGGGAAAAAATTGCCCATTCTGGTTTTAAAAGACACGGAAATTGCTAAAAAATGCCTAAGTTCCAGTGTAGGAATCAAGTATTAGAGTGCTATGTTGCTTTGTGAAGATGAAAGGACTATGCATGGAGAGACCAGGGAGAGCTGGGAGTAAATGCGCTGTTAAATTCCACTTTCTTCAGGAGCTATTCCTTAGTCCTCCATCTCAGCTGTGACTCTGGGGAGGAAGGATGTTTGTGTGTCCCTTGAGGGTCCCTGTGTATTCCTTTCTCCTCTGGGCTATAAGGGGGCAGTGTCTTCCACATTGTTGACACACACCATCATCCCACAACCTACAAGAAAACATTTTTCTTGCTTCTTAGTATAAGTTAATACTTCTTCTCTTCTTTAATGATCCTTGGGAAAAATCAATCATTTGCTAGGTTTAATGATAACACAGGAGCCCTACCTACGTTCCTCAATGGCAGCAGTGAAAGATGTTTTAAAGGCTAGTTATTTATTTATTTGGTTAATACTCACCAGAGGATATTTTTCTATTGATTTTTAGAGTGGCAGAAATAGAGAAACATCAATGTTAGAGAAACACATTAATTAGTTGCCTCCTGCACAAACCTGACTGGGTCCGGGGATCGAGCCTGGAACTGAGGTACGTGACCTTGACTGGAATTGAACCTGTGGCCCTTCAGTCCCTGGGCAGACATTCTATCCCATTGGTCGGCAAACTGCGGCTCGCAAGCCACATGCGGCTCTTTGGCACCTTGAGTGTGGCCACAAAGTTTCAATAGCAGTGTACGTGCACGCCCACACGTGGTATTTTGTGGAAGAGCCACATTCAAGGGGCCACAGTTTGCTGACCACTGTTCTATCCACTTAGCCAAACCTGCTAGGGCAAGGGCTTTTTAGAAAAATCAAAATCTGTGGTTTGAAAAGTGACTTCTAAATTCAAGAGGAGCAGGAGCAGTTCTGTTTTTCTCTCTGAGCAGCTCAGGGAAGGAGAGTTTGTGGAGCTCAGGGACAGAGGGAACAAGTTCATAAGAGTCAGGAGAGCATTCACTGGGTGATGTTGGGGGCAGGGGTGGGCCACTCCACTCCTGAGCTGACCCTCTCCCCTGGCTGTCCCTCAGCTCCTCAGTAGCTGTCAGGGTTCCTCCTTACCATGTTGGTCTGGATGTGGAAAATCCTCAGTCTCTTCCTCCTGAATCCAGTCTAGGCAAGACCAACATGTTTTAAAGATAGTATTTGAGATAAAATGGAATGGGAAGCAGAACAAATCTCTCCCCTGCCCCCCCCCCCCCCCAAAAATTCAAAATCCTGAACACTGACAGAGTCAAGAAGCCATCTCCTAAAGTGACAAGAACCTGGGCACCATTGGCTTGGCTGTGTCACATCACACAGCCTGTTTCCTTTGGTGCCCTCAGGCACATTGGCTGGGGAGTGATTTGAGCTATAATATACTCTGGGCCTTAGTAAATGAGGGGGAGCCGCTGCTTCATCTGGGTGGATTTCTGACCTTCCCAACATGTTCCCTTGTATCTCTCTCTAGTGTGGATTCCCAAGTCTCAAGCCTTATCAGAGTTTTGAATTTTTTTAAAAGAATATATAAATGTGATCAAACCCTTCTTTTGCCTGAAAGCCTTTATTAGTTCCCATTGTCCTTGGGATAGGATCCCAAGTCCTTAATGTTAAGGATTACCAGGTCCCAAGGAAACAACCAGACACATCCTCCAAGGTTACCCCGTCCACTTGCCTCGCTAAGGTAGAAAACTCCTGATGTCTACCAGTAAAGGTCAGAAGACTGTCCTTCAGTGTGGGTTTCTGTGTTGATAGGATGACACATTTTATCAAAGAAATTAAAAACTTCAAGCCTGGATAGTTAAACAGAAGCACATGTAGAACACAGGTTATAGAGTACGTGCCATTTAGCAAAGAGAAACACTGGTGTTGGCATGGACAATTAAGAATTCTTGGGGGATTGCATGATTAGGTGGCTAAAGTCTGCCAATGAGTGCTTAGAAATTTTGATTTCCTACTTTTAACACCTATATTCTCAAATTTATTAAAGAATACATTTTTCTGAAAGACCCTGAAATTGTTCCCAGAGATTTTTAGGAGACTACATAAAAATTCAGAGTGAAAAAGAAAGAGCATAGTATCTTATTTTTTAACACAGTTCTTTTGTGTTGGTTAAAGTAAAATTTTGTTATTATAAATTAGAGGCCCGGTGCATGAAATTCGTGCATTGGTGCGGTCCCTAGGCCTGACAGGCAATTGAAGCATGAGCATCTGGTGTGGAAGGGCAGGTCTCAGCTGACCTCTGGGCCCTGGGCAGCACCTGGGCCCCCAAGCCCCCATGTGCCCCCCTCTGCCTGAGTCATGAGGTGGATCGGAGCCGGGCCTGTCCGGAGGAGGAGACAGCGGGAGGTTGGCCAGTTGGCCCTCCCCAATTGGGGCCTGATCTGGGACGGGCCAGCTTGGGGGAAGGGGCCACGGGTGATTGGCCAGTGGCCCTGCCCCCGATTTGGGGGGGGCGATGATTGGGGGTAGGGCGGCTGTGGGGAGGGGTTGTGTGGCGGTGGAGTAGGGGGGGCTGATCTGGGGTAGGACCAGGTGGGGGGAGGGACTGCAGGAGGTTGGCTGGCTGGCCCTGCCCCCCTATTGGGGTAGGGGGGAAAATCAGGGGTGGGCCAGCCAGGGGGAGGGGCTTCAGACCAATCAGGGTGGTGGGGGGCCATCGGGGCCGGGGCCAGCCAGGGGGAAGGGCAGTGGGGGTGTGGCTGGCCTCCTCACCCTCGATTGGGGTGGGAGAGGCCGATCAGGGGTGAGGCCAGCTTGGGGGAGGAGCCGCAGGAGGTTGGCCACCAGCCCTACCCCCCAATCAGGCCGGTTCACTGGCTGCAGTGGGTGTCATAGTGACCGGTTGTTCCGGTCGTTCCGGCGTTCCGGTTGCTGGCTTTTTATATATATAGATGAAGCAATTCATGTAACATCTAATTCTGGAAACATTGCCTTTTCTGGAAAATATCACAAGCAAGGCCTTGTTTATTCTTTCTAGTAATTTTGTTATCTCATTGCATTTTCCCAAACTTGGTGTCACAAAAATTGCCACTGTCTTTGTGGGTGCATGCAAGCAATTAACATTTTCAGCACAATGGCTTTCAAAAGTCATCATTGCCATTTCTAAACTGGCCAGAGATAAGGCATCTAGCCTCCATTTCTATTGAGCAACAGTCAAATGTTATGCAATGCATGCCTTGTTGCAATGGAGAGTATACATCTTTTGAAGGATGGCTCCTTGGTATATCAAACGGGAACAGTGGACTTTCAAAGTTCAGAGTGATGCACTGAATGCTGAAAAAGAAAACAAGGAAAGGAAAGAATAGCCCCAGATATTCCGTAGCTGGCCTGCCATTCTCGGGTGATGTACCTGGAACCAGAGAGGAAGGAGCCTGATTCTGGGGTGCATCAACTGAGAACCACCCTCTCGCAATCTGGGACCCCTTGGAGGATGTCAGAGAGCCAGTTTCAGCCCAATTTCCAGAGGCCAGGCTGAGGGACTCTAACGGTGCTTGAATCCATGCACCGGGCCTCTAGTATATATATAAAGTCAAAAGTAGGTTTGGAAAAATGTCTATTCAGTTTCTATACCCTCAGTTTCTCTTCTTTTTTGTTCTGTTCAAGCCCTCAAAGGATTGAATGAATGATGCCCATCTACATTGGTGAGGGAGATTTTCTACTGATTCAAATGATAATCTCTTCTGGAAACACCCTCACAGACACACCCAGAAATAATGTTTTATTAGCTATTAGGTATCGCTTAGTCCACTTAAATTGACACATAAAATTAACCATCCCATCAACCTCAGGCAAGGTCATTTGTCTGAAGATAAAATGAGAAAAAGCACTCCCATTTCATAATTTTGTCTAAGAACAGGACAAAATAAGATCACTATGAAACCCACAAAATACCAAACATCCCTCTCTCTTGCTAAATGAATGACTGCCATTTCTTTAACCAACCATAAAATTACTCTGGCTTTCTGACAGCTTCCAATCTGGAGCAAACCCCCACTTCATTGGACTCTCTCCCAAATCATCTAACTAAAGCTCACGCCCTATAATTGGTTATTCCTAACAACCCTCTTACTGAGACACCCATGGTCCCCCACAATCTGTCCTTTCTCACTGCAACAAGTAATAAATCCAGATTCTTCTACTACAGGTGTATTCCTGGTGGTTTTGGCTGAAGGGCATGGTGATGCTATGGGGATAGAAATCCATTCTGTGCATAAATTTTTGTCTGAGAATATTACTTTTTAATAGAAAATAGAGATCACAAAAATCATTGCATTCAGAAGGAAGGAAAATGTAAGCAAACCTAATGTGAAACCTAATGTACAGAATTGCTGAAGGCACATTTGGTACTTTGGTTAAAAAAGAGATCATGCTTCTATTTTGTTTTATAGGGTTACTGGCTGCAGATTGCAATTACCATGTCTGACTCAGTAATTCTTCGCAGTGTGAAGAAATTTGGAGAGGAGAATCATGGTTTTGAGTCAGATGGATCATGTAAGTGGCCCTTTTCTCTCACGGCCTGTTGTACAGTGACAGTTTAGAACAAAAGAGGAGCAAACTAGTGAGGTTTCAAGGGGCAGAGACAAATCATCAACAATATTTAGAACTATCACTGAACATGTTTCCCACATATGAATGGGTGGTTCTCCCTAGAATCCATGTAATGGAATGTCTGAAAGTGTTAAGGTAAAGATGCATAAAGTATGGGTGAAGGAAGTATCTATTAATATCTGTTTCCTAGGCAGAGTAGGGTTGTTCCAGCATTGGCTATGATTATTACCTCGATTCATGTATTGTTATAATTAATTATAGCAGTAATTATTCAGTGAATAAAACAGCACTGCTTCCCAAGAGGAACTGCACCAAGACTGTGCTGGCAGAATGGGAAAGGGCTAATACCTAGCATGTAGTGAGCACAGATGATTCTAAGCAAGTTTTACTGTTTTATCATTTTTTAAGAAATGTGTTTTTATTGATTTCAGAGAGAGGAAGGGAGAGGGAGAGAGACAGAAACATCAATGATGAGAATCATTGATCAGCTGCCTCCTGCATGCCCCCTCCTGGGGATTGAGTCCACAACTTGGGCATATGCCCTGACCAGAAATCGAACCATGACCTCCTGGTTCATAGGTGCATGCTCAACCACTGAGCCACGCCGGTCGGGCAAGTCTTATTGTTTTAAACCAATCTTATGACTTTATAGGACAAGAAACTAAGACTTGAATACACTTTTTAAAACTTGGCAAAGATCACATGACTCATAATGGAGCCATAATCCTAACCCAGTTCTGTCTAATTCCCAAACCTAAGATATTAATCTCTATCTATACTATAATGCCAGTTAACTCTTGATTAAATTAAATTAAATTAAATTAAATTAAATTAAATTAAATTAAATTAAATTAACATGCCAGGAGGATCAGGATGTGCTGCTCCATGGTAATGGTTGACCTATGATTTCCCTACTCAGACCCTTTTGCTTCCTACTCTCCATCTGCTCTGACCTGTGCTGGGAAAGTAATGTGCAGCCCTGTGCTGGGAAAGTAATGTGCAGCTCAATCCCACGGCTTCTACTGGCATTTGTGGTGTAAATTCTAAGTGGGTAAATTCTGATGTTTCTAAAGAACCAAATAATAAATAAATATCTTTTTATTTGGTAGTTCAAAAAATCCTATTTTCTTCATCTAGTTTAGAAATGTTGGTCTCTAGTTGATATTCAGAAGATACAAATATTTCATATCCTGAAGAAAAGTCATGCAGAGATGTAATCAAGCCTGCAGTCCTAATCCTGAAAGAACATCTTCTATATATATATATATATATATATATATATATATATATAGAGAGAGAGAGAGAGAGAGAGAGAGAGAGAGAGAGAATAAAAAAGGAGAAAAAGCAAATAATCATTTTGCTATGTTACATGAGTAAAAAATAATTTATAGGAATGGTGTTTTTCTAGAGTAAAATTGTAAATGATTATGTTGCATTTAGTCATTATTAACTGCCTTGTGCATTGTTTTTATTCTGACAGATAACAATGAGAAGAATTCACGGTAAGTGACTATTTCAACAATGCATTTTTTTCTAGAATAACTTCACAATATTCTTATGATAGGCACAAAGCAGAGGAAATATTTTTAAGTACATTGCACTTCCTATAAAATGGTATAAATAATCCATTATTTTTCTTTTTAAAACATTATTATAATTTTATTTCAAAAACCTTTTGGAATATCCCTTCTAGACTAGGTCTAAATCTCCCCTGTGTATTCAGGAAAAGCACAGAATTTCCAACCTAAACAGTAGGAAAGGTGTACAAGTATGATTTTGTGAGTACAGGGGAGGTTCCCAGGCCCAAATTCTTCCACAGCAAATAGCAGATACTTAAAACTTAATTGTTACATATTCCTCTTTAGTTTGAGTTTAAATTCTCATATAAAATAAATTTTAGTTAATTATACATTGGCATGATGGTAAAATTAGATGGAGTCTAATTTAGAAGACATTTGGGAGGTGCCAGGCAAGTTTCTGAAATAGAAGTGGTAGGAAGGGAGAGGTTGAAGGTATTTAAGAAATTTTAAGTAAGTAATTCATGGCAGAGGGAGGTGTTGGGTGTGGTAACATTACTTGGACTAGGAGTGGTAGGACTAGCCTGGGCCTAGAAGAATCACACTGGGTGGGAAAGAGATGAAAATGGGTGTGAATGTAGCTGAAAAGCAATGAGAGAATGACCAGGAAGTTTGAATGAATTCTTTGTTTTCTATTTTTATTTATACATTTTTTTCAGTTTACTCTTTTTAAAATTGAATTTAGTGGGATGACCTGGTTAACAAAATTATACAGGTTTCAGGTGCACAATTCCATACACATCTATTAGTATATACCATACTATGTGTTCACCACCCCAAGTAAAGTTTTGTCCATCACCATTTATGCCCCCCTATGCCCTCCTTCTCCTCCCTTCATCCCTCTGCAATCACCACTCTATTGTCGGTGTCTGTAAGTTTTTTTCTCTTTCTTTCCCTCTTTTTCTTCTTTGGTTTTTAGAGGAGATGTAATAATGTAGAATGAGAATATAAGAGTGAAAGTTTGATAAAGCTGCTGGGGGGAACAGGAACAATCTCTAGAGGGATAAAGTACATGAGCTAAGGTTGGAGACCATTCTCATTCATTCATTTCACAAATATTGAGTGCCTACTAGATGTCAGGCATTAAAATTAGTGCTGAGGTACAGAAAAGAACAAATTGGGGAAAAAATTCTGCCCTTGAGGAGCTTTCAACTTACATCTTAGTGAGGGAGATATCATAAACACCGTAAGTAAGTAAAATATGTAGCATGGTAGCTAGTGATAATCTATCAGTTTCTTTCTACAAAGGAAAAAGTAAACATGGAATGGAGTTATGAAATGATGTGGGGGAAAGTTGAAATTTTACCAACTTTGTCCAGAAAAGGCCCCATTGAGAGAGAAGGTGACTTATGAGGAAGGTCTAAAGGAGGAGAGAGAATTGACCACGTAGATAAAACTGCATTCTGGGGGGAGAAAATTGCAAGTGCAAATGCCCAGAGGAGGAAACAAACTTGGCATGGACAAAGGTCAGTAAAGAGGCCAGAGGGCTCAGGTGACAAGACCTGGCACGCAGTTAGAGGAGACAAGGTCAGAGAACCAGTTGGCCAGACCATGGAGGGCCTTGAATGTTTCACCAAGGACTTGGGATTCTACTCTGAGCTGGAAGGGAAACTCAGGGTAACCAAATGCGAGGCATGGCATGAAATGTTGGCATCAGTTCACATGGTGGAGATCTTGTCTCCAGCCAGCCCAGCAGCCTGGCTTCAGGAGAAGATGGCAAAAATGCTGGATGGATGCAGGGATGAAGTTTCCAAGGAAGGTTTTGGGGGAAATGATTGAGGCTGATGTTGAGAGTGTGGTTCAACTGGCAGGCAGTGGGACCTGGGAATGCATGGGGAAGGAAGCAAAATCTGTATGAGGTTTAGCAGTTAATTATAAGTAAATGGAGGGTTTAAGGGACTGCATGTCTCACGTGAGATGACAAATAGTTGTGGAAGGGAGAAGGAAGTGAGGAAACAAGATGCCTGGGCTGTCCCAGTATGCGATGGAGTAGAGTAGTTCCTGGTGAAGGCAAGGTCCAGGGTGTATCCATGAATGAATGACTCAGCTGAAGCAGAGTTCCTTGGAGTGAGAAGGTCAAAGATGGGTTAAGTAGAACTTTCTGAGAAATAAAATGAATAAGAAATACTAAGGAAATATAATTTAATGGGAAATATGGGAGTTTAAGGGAAACTTTTCATCACACCAACACTATTTAATGTAGTTGTAAAATGTTTTAAGTGCTAGAAGGAAGTTTTAAATCAGGTAATCCAACCACAAGGAAATAGGTCCATATCACATTATCTCACTTATATGTGGAACCTAATGAACAAAATAAACTGACAAACAAAATAGGTCCAGTGGAACAGAATAACAGATTTCAGTGGGGAGAGGGTTGGAGGGGATGGGAAAAAATTAACCAAAGAAGATATATTCATATATGCATAACCCATGGACACAGACAATATTGTGGGGAAGGCCTGGGGTGGGATGGAGCTTGTGTGGAGTGGGGCAAAAAAGAGGGGGCGGGGTGATGGGGAACATCTGTAATACTGTCAACAATAAAAATAAATAAATACATAAATAAATGTTTAAAAAAAGAAATAGATCAAGGGTTAAGGCTGAACTCTAATAGTTATTTATTAGTATAAATGAGAGTATGGAATACTTTTTATTTTCTCTCAGTGCCTTCCGGAAAACATCAATGAATCTCTCCTGAACATGAGATATAGCTATACTGAAATCTCTATAAGAGGTAAATCTGAAGAATAAAAGCTTGTTTTTAAGATACCAGGTTTGGCAAGAATTTCTCAACCAGAGGGAGCTTTTTTTCTTGCTAAAAAATGACTCATTGAATCACCACCTAGGGAGAATTTCTCATTGTTTGGGAAGGATGGTCTGTAAATCCCTATTTTCTCTCTTCAGGTTACAAAATGAGAAGAAAGGTGACAGCAGTCCAGTTGGCTTCTTTCAATTGGTAATAAGACTGTGCTGACTTATGACATAGGCTTTGTAACTATGAATCTTTCAGATCATGGAGGAAGTGTTAAATCTTTAGTCATATTGGCAGGTTTTTTAACTACAGTGATTACTTTTTCAGTCATAAACGTTGTCTAGGTGATAACATGCTGACTAGCAATTAGAAATGTATTGCTGATTAAACACACGAATCTTACTCAGTAGATCAGAAAAGTGTCCTGGAAAATAATCACTAAGTTTATAATTATCATTTTAGTAAGAAAAATCATCACAGAAATCATATTGTGCATATTTATTCATATGACAAGACTTTAGAAATAGTATAAGTATTTTCTCCAAATTGTTCATGGTGGAGGCACTTCTAGGCACAAATAGGTACTCTTCGTTGCCATTATCAGTTCTAGGAGCCAATGTATGTTATTGCTGAATGTCCTACATAGTATATATACATGGCAATGGTATAAGTGCCAGTGACTGTTTCCCTCATAAGTTGTGGAGAAATAGCTAAGTTGGCTTCTTTCAATTGGTAATAAGACTAATAAAGTCAGCTCTTGAGATAAAGAAAGTGAATTCAGAGATCAGGAAAGAAATAACATGGACTGACAATGTAAGAGTCTTATGTTTTAGATAACTCCTATACCATTCATTTTTATATAATTAGTGAGAACTCTGTTGTTCAGTATGATGATCCCACAAAATTTGGTGTTGAATACTATTTATCAGAATCTAGTAACTAAAATTAAATAGTCCTCCTACCTCTCCTGCTTTTCACCCATAGATGATCTCTGAATCCTTTGTTTTTCAAGTTTCGATTTTCTTCAACGACTGACATTTGGCTGATGTTTGTGGGAGGTTTATGTGCATTTCTCCATGGACTAGCCCATCCAGGCGTGCTACTCATTTTTGGCACCATGACAGATGTTTTTATTGAGTACGAAACTGAATTACAAGAACTCCAGATCCCTGGAAAAGCATGTGTAAACAACACCATCGTGTGGACCAACAGCTCCCTCAACCAGAACGTGACAAATGGAATGCCTTGTGGGTAGGCTGCTATTTTTTACTTTTTTGTTCACATCTTAAACTGTAATTCAAAATGTGTAAAGGGAACATATTGACTGAGCTGGAATGGTATCTAATATAGAGTACACAGAAACATAAATTTACCCACATTTCTACAAATTACTCTGCCCTGAGGTTCTCCTATCTTACCAGGTTTTGATATCCTAACAAAAAACATATTTGGAAATTGCCCATTAAATGCATCATCCAAATTTAACCACTTTTAGTGTATAGGTTTAAGGATGGGGCTACCAATACTTAATACCAAAAGAAAATGACCCATGGATTTTACTTTAGTCCTATGTCATGTCTTATATACAAGACTTCCTTTCCTTTTTTCCTAGCTCTCGTCCATTCCTTAGCTTCTGTGGCCATGGCTAATGATCCACTAGATCCCCAGCCTTTCCCGTATAATGGGAATTTTATTACTATGCCAAAGGCCTTGGAGTAGGGGCCGCTGGTCTCAGTTAGTAGTTGAATTTCTATGGAAGAGTGGTATGGTGTCATGAACAGAAAAAAGCCATGCAGGATTAGCCAGAGCTGGCTGTGCTACTACTGTTTTCTTTGTGATAATCCCAATAGCTGCCTGGTAATCAGTGGAGTTAGAGTACACAGGTTGACTCACTGTTTTGGACTTTGCAGCCTGCCTCATGCTGCCTCAGGGATAGGACAAGGTCGTTGCACATATGAACCCACATGCTTAGGTTTAAGAACCAAAGGCAGGGCACAACCTGGCTAGAAAGACACTTGGAATGGCTTTCCTAAGTGAATTTATATGTTTTACCTTCATTTAAAAAGCTTTTAACAGGCTTGATCCCAGATTATGAAAAACCCTTCTAAATCACTCTTTCCATGACATTATCTACTCTTAGAGCATTTTATTCATTCACCTATTTAACCAAAAATTTTTGAACACCAACTATGTACCAGAAACTTGTGTAAGCATCAAGTATACAGTGGTTATTTTAAGAGTCATGGTTCTTATCTCTGAAACCATCATTAAATCAATGACCATTCAAATAAATACGTAGTTGAAAACCAGTTAGTGCTTGATAGAAAAGTATAGGATAACATACAGTATGCAGAAGTACCCTTTGAAAAATACTAAACCTACTCATTAGAAATAAATTTTCTAATATATATATGTTATGTTTTTTTCCCTAAATTTAGAAGTAAGACTCACAACAGTTTGTATGAAAGAGTGCCTATTTCCAGTGACTATCTTTTAAGTCTTTCATTTACATTGGAGGACAGAGATGAACTGCTTTTTACAGAATGAAATGACTACAAAATGTAAAGTTAATTACTCCCCCTTTTGAAAAAAAAAATTAAGACTTCTTTATAATGTAAATAGACCCAAGTCCTTAATAACAATCACGAAGATAAATTTTTTCAAGAGAAAATTCCTAAAAGTATATCTTATAATGTTTTAAAATTTGGAAATAACTATTAGAAGGGCCAAAATTGCCCTGGCTGATTTGGCTCAGTGGATAGTGTTGGACCTTGAACTGAAGGGTCCCTGGTTCAATTCCATCAAGGGTACATACCTTGGTTGCAGGCTTGATCCCTGACCCCTGTCAGGACGGTGTGAGAGGCAACCAATTGGTGTGTCTCTCTCACATTGATGTTTCTTTCTGTGTCTCTCCCCCTTCTACTCTCTCTAAAACTCAATGGAAAAATATCCTTGGGTGAGGATTTACAAAAAAAAAATCAAAATTAGAGATATATCCATGACACCAAGTGCTCATAAATATTTATTAGATGAATTAAAGAATGAATCTACCTTTATTCTGCATCACCAACATCCATTAGAAAGGAATTCACTGTGGCTATCCATTACTCGGGCTTTATTCACTATTACTGGGTCATGTACTTCAAGGTGAGCAAATAGTGAAAAGCAAATAGTGGTTTTCAGAAGCTCACTGGCTTTAGGTGAGTCCACATGATACCAAACCTGTAAAAAAAATTCATGTGATAACTCAGATTGTGCAGACCACACCTTTCTTGGGCCATTTCTTTACTAGGAACTCCTTTGATGAGTTAAATACTTTAATTGTGAATTATTATGGTCATTGACATTAATACTGTTACACCTCTGAATTACTATGTTTGTTTAGCTTTCATGTAGTAAGATCACTGAGAAAATGGAGTTGGGTGGGACAGAGGAGAAGGGAGAGGACATTTTCCTCCCTCTAAGAAGTTAATATGCCTCCCAAATTACCCAACTCCTTGCAACTTGCTTTCTTGAAAAAGTGTATCATTAAAAGTCCAATTTCTCCACCTATTATAATAGGTCTATCAGTCTTGGACTATACAAGGCGACTCAATGATTTTATCAACATAAGCATGCATGTTTAATAGTAGGAGCTAGTTCTTCTCTTTCATTATATTGGTTTCCACATACCAATTGTAATTTATTGGATGTAATTTATAGGCTAAAGCCTTTCAAATGGCTCTTAGTGAAAAATGCTGAAAAACATTACAGAACATTAGGCCTCTTGATTAACTTACTGGTTTTTACACTTTAATTGGATAGAAGTAAACTGCATTTTGATATTTGGACTTCCCTTCTTTTATCTTCTTTCAGTCTTTCACCTTACTGTTTGATTATTCTGAGCAAATAAATTCTGAAAAGCTAATGAAATCATGAAAGTGACATGCCGTCATTTCTGCCATATTCTGTTGGTCACACAGACCAACCCTAGTACTATTTGAGAGGGCACCACAAAACAGCGTGAATACCAGAAGACAAGAATCATTAGGGGCTTCTTGGAGGCTGATGACCAAAGCCATTGGGAAGTTACTATCCTCAATTGCCCCACATATGGATGCATTAATATAGAAATCTGAGTCTCTATTTTCTCTTGGATCTCAGTCTATTTTCTTAGCAATGTACATGTAGCTTATGCATTTAAGCACTCTTTTGAATTTAGACACTTTAAGACCACACACTTAAAAACAGCTTTATTGAGATACAATTCAGATACCATATAATTCACCTGTTTAACATGTACAAATTAGTGTTTTCTAAGGATTTTTTTTTGCCTTTCATCTAAATTATGTAACTTGTTGGCATACAGTTGTTCAAAGTATTTGCTTATAATTCTTTTTATTGCTGGAAGACCAGTAGTAATGTCTCTCTTTCATTTCTTTAACTATTTGAATCATCTCTATTTTTTTCTTGGTCAGTCTAGCTGAAGGTTTATTAATTTTGTTTATCTTTGTGAAGATAAACAGCCAGCAGATGAGATAATATCCTATATAATAAAAGCCTAGGTGGCGTCGCACGATGTCGTCACAAGATGGTCACCACAAGATGGCCAGCAGGGAGGGCAGTTGGGGCGAACAGGCCAGCAGGGGAGGGCAGTTGGGGGCAACCAAGCCAGCAGGGGAAGGCAGTTGGGGCGAACAGGCCAGCAGGGGAGGGCAGTTGGGGCAACCAAGCCAGCAGGGGAGGGCAGTTGGGAGTTACCGGGCCTTGAGGGGAGGGCAGTTGGGTGTTACCGGACCTGGAGGGGAGGGCAGTTGGGTGCAACCAGGCCTGCAGGGGAGGGCAGCTGGGGACGACCAGGCTGGCAGGGGAGGGCAGTTGGGGGCCATCAGGCCAGCAGGGGAGTGGTTAGGGGTGATCAGGCAGGCAGGCAGTCGAGTGGTTAGGAGCCAGCAGTCCCGAATTGTGAGAGGGATGTCCCCCGAGGGGTCCCAGATTGGAGAGGGTGCAGGCCAGGCTGAGGGACACCCTCCCATGCACAAATTTCATGCACCGGGCCTCTAGTAACAAAGATTTTAAAAAAACAAACAGAAAAATAATACAGGAAATCAATAAAACAAAGAGCTGTTCCTTTGAAATCAGCAAACCTTTAGCAGGGCTGACAAAAAAAAAAGGGGGGGGGAGAAGACACAGTTACCAATATTAAGAATAAAAGATGAGATCGCTACAGATCTTGCTAACATCTTCTAAAGCAGCGGTTCTCAACCTGTGGGTCGCGACCCCTTTGGGGGTCTAACGACCCTTTCACAGGGGTCGCCTAAATACATCCTGCCTATCAGACATTTACATTATGATTCATAACAGTAGCAAAATTACAGTTATGAAGTAGCAATGAAAATAATTTTATGATTGGGGGTCACCACAACATGAGGAACTGTATTAAAGGGTCGCAGCATTAGGAAGATTGAGAACCACTGTTCTAAAGGATAATAAGGAACTACTATAAACAAGTCTACACACCTAAATTTGACAACTTGGAGAAATGAACCCATTGATTGAAAATACAAATTACCACAGTTCATCCAATATGGTATAAATAATTTGAATAGTTCTAACTATTAAGGAAATTGAATTTATAATGTAAAAACTCCAAAAAGGGATCCTCCAGGTCAATACGTTTTCACTGTAAAATTCTATCTATGCTTAAATAATAATAACACAATTTTATACATTATTTTCCAGATAAAAGGAAGGAACATATTCCAATTCATTTTATGAAGCTAACTAGGGGCCCAGTGCACAAATTCGTGCACCTTGAAAGGAACTGTGGGCCACGAGGCTGCAGTAGGCACAGAGGTGGGTCTTGGCCCATCCTCTGCGTACCCACCCAGCCACTCCCGCCATGGCCCCCAGCCCCCTGTCTGCCAGCAGCCTTACTCCGCCGCTGCTGCTCTCATGCACTGACACTGGCCCTGCTTGCACCCTCTGAAGGTGAGGAGCGATTGGGGCCAGTGCCAGCAGCGAGTGTGAGTGCCAGCTACTGCCCCAATCACCCCTCAGGAGCAGGGGAGATGGAGAAGCCATCAGGGGCGAACAGGGCTGCCAGCTGCCACTCACAACAGCTGATGGTGCTGAGCGATCAGGGCCGTTGCTGGACACCAGCAGTGGGTGTGAGCAGTGGCTCCAGCACTAGCAGTGGATGGAAGTGGGGCTGGTGCCGGCAGCAGGTGCGAGTGCCGGGCAGGACCGCAGTGTGTGTGGGAGCAAAGAATTTTCAGTAACAACCAGAGGCTCGTCCTGATAACAGCAACCGGTACCCTGCCTTGGTCTGGTGCCCCCTCTCACACCATCCCACTGCGGCTGACTCCAGCCATATTCCGCGCATGCCCCCTGTTGGTCAACACACATAATAGCGACCGGTTGTTCGGTTGTTTGATTGTTCTGGTTGTTCTGCCGTTCGGTCTAGTTGCATATCAGCCTTTTATTATGTAGGATATTATACTGATACCCAAACCAGGCAAAAATATTACAAAAAAGAAAACTATACATTACTATACTCTCATGAATATAGATGCCAAATCTTAACAAAATATTAGCAAATAGAATTCAGCAATATACCAAAAAAATTATACACCATAAGCAAATGGGTTATATTCTAGAGAAACAAAGCTGGTTCAATATTTGAGAAAACAATCAATGTTATCTACCATGTTAACAGGCTAATAAATAAAACCACATGATCACCTCCATAGATGAGAAAAAGCATTTGAAAATTTCAACATCTATTCGTGATGAAAAGAACAAAAGCAAACCCTCCCTTTAAAAAATAGCATCTACAAAAAATCCAACAGTTAACATTATACTTAATATTGAAAGATTGTGTACCTTCCCCTTTAGACTGGAAATAAGGCAAGAATATATGCTCTCACTTCTATTATTTAACATAGTTCTAGCTTGTGCAATAAGGAAGGAAAGAGGTAGAAAAAATATTGATATAATAGTTAACACTACTAAACTGTACATTCAACAACGGTTAAGGTAGAAAATTTTATGGTTTTTTTTCCTACAATTAAATATTTGAAGATGTAAAGGAAGAATTACAGATATCTTTGTTGGAAGATGACATGATTTTCAACACAGACAATCCCAAAGAATCTACAAAAATCTCCTAGAACCAATAAATGAGTTCAACAAGGACTTAGAATACAGATAAAATACAAAATTCAATAGTATTTCTATATACTAGCAACAAAAATGTGGGTACCAAAATTCAAAATATAATGCTTATAACTACTTAAAAACTTTTACTTATGTAACTTTTACTTGTGTAAACCTAGCAAAACATGTACAGGATTTGTATGCTGAGAACTGCAAAATGCTGATAAAAGAAATCAAAGAAGACCAAAATAAATGGAGACACTTACTGTGTTAATCAATTGGAAGATTCAGTACAGTAACAATGTCAATTTTCCCAAATTTATATACATGTTTAATACAATTTCTATCAAAATCTAAATAAGATTTTTTATAGATATAAACAAGATAACTCTAAAATGTACATTAAAAGGCAAAAGAACTAGAATATCTAAAACAATTTTCAGAAAGAAGAATGAAGTGTGAGAAAACAATATACCCAATTTTAAGTCATATCACATAGCCATAATAATCAGGGCAGTATGATATTGACAGAGGAACAGAATAGAGAATGCAAACCCACGCAAATATGGCCAACTGTTTGTTGACAAAGGTGGAAAAGCAGTTCAATGAAGGAAAGATAAAGTTTTTATTAAATGGTGGGGAAGTAATTGGACATCCCAAACATAAACATATTCAGAAATTAGCTCAAAATGGATTATGACCGTAAATGTAAAAAATAAACTGTAAAATTTTAGAAAAATATATTGGAGAGCATTTTCTATGGCTAGAGAAAGAGTGCTTAGGCTTGACACCAAAAATAAGCCATTAAGATAAAATTTGATAAATTGGACTTCATCAAAATTAAAAACTTTGCTTTACAAAAGACCATGTTAACTGCCCTGGCTAGGTAGCTCAGTTGGTTAGAGCACTGTTCAGTATGACAAGGCTCTGGGTTCAATCCCTGGTCAGGGCACATAGAAAAATCAACCAATGAGTGCAAAAATAGGTAGAACAACAAATGGATGCTTCTCTGTCTCTCTCAAAATTAATAAATAAAAATTTTTACAAAGACCTTGTTAAGAGGATGAAAAGACAAACTACAGACCGGGAGAATGTATTTGCAAATTGTATATCTAACAAAGGTCTATAACTAAACAACTCTCAAAACTCAATAGTTAAAAAAAATTCAGAATATGGAGGAAAGACACAAACAGACATTTCACTAAGGATATAAAGATGGGAAATGAGCCCATGAAAAGATGTTCACACTAGTGGTTAGGGAATGCAAATTAAAATCAAAGTGAAATCAGTATTTATCTGTCAGAATGACTAAAATAAAAAATAGTGATTAACACCAGCTGCTGGTGAGGATATGGAGGAACTGGATCACCCATACCTTGGTGGGAATGTAAAATGGGGCAGCCGCTCTAGAAAACAGTTTGGCAATTTTTAAAAAGGTAGGCATGCAACTATTATATGACTCAGCAATTCCACTCTTGGGGATTTGTCCCAGAGAAATGAACTTAAATGTAAAAAAATAGAAGCATTATTTGTAATAGACAAAAAGTGGAAACAACCCAGACATCCTTCAATAGGTGAGTGGGTTAAACTAGCTGTAATTTATCTATACCGTGGAATACTACTTAACAATAAAAAGGAATGGGCTGTTGATGAAACTTGAAAGAATTATGCTGATTGAAATAAAACCCAATCCTAAAAGGTTACATTCTGTGTAATTCCATTGAACATTCTTCCAATGACGAAACTATAACAACAGAGAGCAGATTAGTGGTAGCCAGTGGTTAAGGGAGGAGTGGCCACATAAAAGCATGGATGCATATAAAAGGGCAGCATGATAAATCCTTGTGGCAATGAGACTGCCCTGATCTTAATTACTCAGTTTCAACATCCTGATTGTGAGACTGTCCTATAGCTTCACAAGATGTACCACTGGGGGGGAAACTGGGAAAAGGGCATACATAATCTCTCTGCAATATTTCTCACAATTGCATCCTCATCTATACTTATCTCAAAATAAAAAGTTTGATTAAAAATAAACAAAAAGTAGATTCCTGGGTGGAAATAAAATGGTTGTGGGTTCTCTGGAAGCAAGACATAGCCATTTTG
Source organism: Myotis lucifugus (assembly GCF_000147115.1). NCBI lineage: Eukaryota > Metazoa > Chordata > Mammalia > Chiroptera > Vespertilionidae > Myotis > Myotis lucifugus. Next base: position 12,252,144 of record NW_005871053.1, read on the forward strand.
GCAGTATGCTACCCTCATGTGTGGGTGTTCTAGCAACATATCCCTTGCGTTAGGGAATACAGAGCCTCCAACACCCTGAAGCTAGGACATGAACACGTTTCTGCTGCATCGTGATGCTCAGTTTAGAGCTGACATGGATGTCCACTCTACTGTGCCAGTGCTCCTATGTCTACAGGGCATGAGGACCATTGAAAGAAAAACTCCTCGCTAAGCAATGCACCTTGTCATAATGGCCTCCTAGGTATTTTAAGTGAAAAACCTATGGCTCTAGTAAATATGGAACTGGGAGGTGTAAATTGAGTGATTCACTCTCATGATGCATTTATTTTTTTATAAAAAGCAAGGTAAAAATCCTCATATATTAATAATTTGTAAAATATCTCTTTCCTTTCCCTCTAATTGTCCTCACTCCCCTCTCCTCTCTTCAACGAATGAGTCAGGGGAATCTTAATTTATTTAAGTAGATGTAAGTTAATTTTGCTGTTTAAAAAAAAGGTGCCATTCTGGGGTCGGAATCACCTGCACAATTTATAGAATCCTTTCCAGGATTTTATAATCAAAAGAACTTTCCACCAGGCACATGATGCAGAGTTTGATGTGCAGCCAAAGGAACTAGGCCAGCCTCTCTTTTCCTTCCTGTCAGTTTTCCTGAGAGGTTTGTCCTGTTGTTCCAGAAATATTCTCAAGTAATCTCTAAAACTGATAACTTTTTCTTCCCAAGAATAACACAGAAACGAGTTAGTCATCTATCTCTGAGGTGCCTCAGAAGTGAAAAGAATCATAAACTGCACGTGCCCTTATCCACACCACTCAGCGATGACGAAATTCTCCTGACCTTCGCTCCAGTAAATCCCGGGGCTGGCTAGGTGCTCAGTTCTGTAAATCCTCGTAGGTTTGTTTATAACTGGCAGCTGTGTCTTTCATGACAGGCACTAAATCACCTCTGCTTAAAGCGTCCGTAGAATGAATGCACCATAGGAAGGCTAAGTAAAGCTTTCTTACAAATGCTCATAGGTTTCTGTTTGTGGACACCCAAGTTTCATTTCACAAACAAAGAATTCAGAGTATGGACTCCTTTATGCATTAGAAGGCTTTACTCATTATACACTCTATCGTTAGCTTTTGTAAATGCCTCTGACCGTGGATACTTATATATACATTTATGATTTTCTAGGTCTTGTTCATTCTCAGGGTTCCCTTAAATCATTACGAAAACCTTGGAATGGGGTGAACACAGACTTATTAGCTGGTTTAGAGATTGTCAGAGGGGTTGGCCAAGGCAGTTATTTCCCTTTCACTAGTTTTTTCAAAGTCAAAGCAAAATCCAAAAACATTTATTAAGTACCTACTATGTGGAAGATATTGTACCAGGCTTCAGGCAGTGTGAGCAAGCAGCTTAAACCCAGTCCTTGGCCTCAAGTAGCTTGCAATGTACTAGCATGGAAAACAAATATATATATACTAATAATAGAGGAATATGCAAATTGTCCAGGACCCCGTCACAGTAACAACCGAACAGCAGGCTGTGTGGGGCGACTAGGCCGGCAATAGGGTTAGTGAGGGACGACCAAACAACTGAACAGCAGGCTACGTGGGGTGACCAGGTCAAAAGGTGTGGGCAATTGGGGTCGACCAGGCCAGCAGAGGAGGAAGTGAGGGATGACCAGGCCAGCAGAGGGGGCATTTGGGGGTGACCAGGTTGGCAGGGGGGAAGTTATGGACAATCAGGCCAGCAGGCAGAGGCATTAGGGGTAATCAGGCTGGCAGGGAGGGCAGTTAGGGGTTATCAGGCAGGCAGGCTGGTGAGCAGATAGTAGCCAGCGGTCCCGGATTGTGAGAGGGATGTCCGACTACCTGGGGATCGGGCCTAAACCGGCAGTCAGACATCTCCCTAGGGGTCCCGGATTGGAAAGGGTGCAGGCTGGGCTGAGGGGACCCCCCCCCCATACATGAATTTCGTGCACCAGGCCTCTAATATATATATATATGTATATATATATTCGATGTAAATGTATTCAATAAAGGTATTGAAAAATAGTGCAAGGTGGCAATAGAATATGTCATAGATAACAGTCTGTTCTGAATTAAATGAATTATATTTTGATACTTGGTTTGAGGTCAGTAGAGGAGAGAACACTTCCAGCCTGGTCACAAAAGGAAGTTCTGATAGAAAGCAGGAAGCTTGTGGGGTGAGAGCATCTATGCTGAAGATGCTGTTTTCTGATTTTCTAAAGAAATGGACTCCATATCATTTAAGTTGTCCCTGAGGATCAGGACAGTCATCAACCAATATGTTAGTTTTCTAATTATAAAGTTCCTGATTTCCTCCCCTCCCTGCCCCAAACCCTATGCCACAGCATGATAGCTGTGCTGGAAAATGCTGTGGAGCTTTCTTGCTGTTCCCCATAAGTTCTTTGGCTTCAACCTTAGAAAGCGCCCTGGAGAGTGAAGCTTCCTGAGCTGTAGTCAGCAGAAAGGCTCTGCTAATACAGTGTTTTTCTGCCTCTGTGGGAAGATGACATTGCACATTCCTCACAGTGTCACTCTGAGATGGAGGACTTGCAAAGCGGCTTAGATTCCTGAAGGAGGAACAGCAAGCCTCCTGATTTACAGCACACATCTCCCTGTGGCTGTGATGGCTCTATCACTGCACATAGAACCCCAGTGAAAGGGGCCTCAGTGGACAGAGCACTGGGTTGCCATGGAGGACCTCCGGGCTTCCAACAACTGCAGATTGATGATTTCACACCCTAGCATCTGGGCCTGCAAAAATGAAGGGGGTAGGCATCTCAGCTGTGATTGGTACCTTGAGATCTATTTAGGGATTTTTTTTTTGGATTGTCCATAATTCTATTTAGATAAAAAGCCTTGTCCATATTTAGTAGAAACGTATAATACGTGTATTTTAAATTTCTCTGTACCCACAAATGTAATCTTTGGTAGCTTGATCCTTCTTGTGAGTCTTAACATTTTCTCTCTCTTTTGAAGGTTGCTGGACATTGAAAGTGAAATGATCAAATTTGCCAGTTACTATGCTGGAACCGCTGTTGCAGTTCTTATCACAGGATATATTCAAGTTAGTAGCACCTATATTTACTTCTTTTTTAACCATCATGGGCTTTTTCTTTTTTTTTTTTCATTTAAAAAGATGTTTTTATTTATTTCTTAGAGAGAGAGGAAGGGAGAGGGAGAGAGAAAGAAATATTGATCTGTTACCTCCTGCACGCTCCCTACTGGGGAGTCCACAACCCGGGCATGCGCCCTGACAGGGGAATCAAACCAGTGACCTTTGGTTCCTGGGTCAATGCTCAACCACTGAGCCACTTTGGCCATTTTACTTCTTGAGCAACATCTGGGTTCAAAGTCATTACAATGAAATGAAAAGTGTACTCCTTAACTTTTAAGTTATGCAGAAGCCCTGAGGACTACAGTGGTGTGCTTGTTTTTCCGGGGGAAGGGGGGGTCGGGGGTGGCGGGGTGGGGGGAGAGGAGCCATGAGAGAATGAGAAAGATTCTTCCTCTCAGTTGGAGAGGATACAAGCAGTTGTCTAGAGAGACAGAGATAGACCTTTAATTTCAATGTCCTGTCCTTCCCTGCCCTCCCTACTTCGTACTCTCTTCTAAACTCAGAAATAGACACTGCAGGTGAGTTTGTAGAGGGCGAGTGAATGGTCTGGAGAAAGCCAGATGTGGTGAGTTGGAGGAAAGCAAACTTTACTCTGTTTCTCTTTCATGCTAAAGTCTCACCCAACTGTATTTCAACCCAAATTCTATAAACTAAATGTAGAGCACATTTAAGCTATGGAAAGACCTAGAGTCACTTAACCCTTATTAAGGAAAAAAGTATTTCATGTTTTGCCACCTCCTGTAGAAAAAAATAATACCCCCCTGCTGGGGTCCAATCCCAGCAGGTCCAGGGGTCCCCAAAGGTGTGGATGGAGTCGGCGAAGAAGGAATGACACGAAGACAGCCTTCAGTTGGTCAGCAGCCTAGTCAGGACCTATAGCCAGGATCTCCAGTCAAAGTTCTGGTCGGAGTTCTGGTCAGGAACTGATGAGGATCTGACGTTTATTGTCCTATTACATCCGTATTTATACCAGCCGATTCCAATCCTGTCAATTTCTATTACAAGGGTTAAGGTGTTTCTCATCTCCATTCCAGGGAGTAAAGACCATGTAGCTTAATTACCCGCCTGGCACTTAATTAAGGGGTTGTATCCCCTCCCTAACCTCAGGGAAAGATCCCC
>NW_005871053.1:12256489-12257123 GCF_000147115.1 Myotis lucifugus
AGAGCCATTTCCTGAATTACTTCCCTCCTTTTCTCAACTGTTACCTTGAAAGTATTTTCTTCTGAAAAGAGACGGAATTAATCATGTTAATCACAATGTTAAACATGCCTTGCTCCATTTCCAGATATGCTCTTGGGTAATTGCCTCAGCTCGTCAAATACAGAAAATAAGAAAACTTTACTTTAGAAAAATAATGAGGATGGAAATAGGATGGTTTGACTGCAATTCAGTGGGAGAGCTGAATACAAGATTTTCTGAGTAAGTGGCTGGTAGGACATTTTATGTATGTATGTATGATTTTTTTTATAATAAACTCTTATTTATAAACCAGTGGCCTGGTGCATGAAATTCATGCACAGGGGGTAGGGGGTCCCTCAGCCTGGCCTGCACCCTCTCCAATCTGGGACCCCTCTCGCAATCTGTGACCGCTGGCTCCTAACCACTCACCTGCCTGCCTGCCTGATTGTCCCTAACCGCTTTGCCTGCCGGCCTGCTCACCCCTAAATGCCTCCCTTGCCGGCCTGATTGCCCCCAACTGCCCCCCCTCGCCGGCCTGATTGCTCCAACTGCCCCTCCCCACAGCCTGATTGCTCCCAACTGTCCCCCCCTGTTATCTTGCTTGCCCCAACTTTCT